>NC_085859.1:39321004-39328504 GCF_034702125.1 Engraulis encrasicolus | reverse complement strand
TTTGCTTTAACTTCCTCAAACTTTTCCCCTCTTTTCTCCTTATCCCCTCTCTGTCTATTTTCTTTCTTGCTTACATCAGCTCTCACCCTCATGCTCAATCTGCCTCAACTTCTCTCTTCCGTCTGTTGTTAGGTAAAAATATATATATATATATTGTTTTTAAATTGCACCATAGGTGCTTCAAATGAAACGTTAAATGGTCTTTGCTAATGGTTACCTAGGTAACACAAAACTCCTTCAAGACAAAGGGATGTTCTTTTTGTCAGGTAGTATTAGGCCTAAGTGCCAATGCACAGGAAAGGGTTCAGGGCCCCCGGAATTGAACTTGCTGTAATAAAAGAATCATTATCCTGTAATAACGATGTGACACACGCCGCCAATCCCTGTCACTCTCAAACCTGAGGTTTGACATCCAGCGGAATAATCAGACTCGCCCTCCTAGAAGTAGGCAGCTAACGCTCCATTAGCTGCTAATGTCTTGCTAATGCATTTGTACAGTGTGCTTTGTGTGCCGGGTAGAGGGAACACAAAGTGAAACAGTGCAAAATGGTGGGCCAAGCATGAAGCACACAGAGTGATGTTCCTGCCCAGACAGACTCTTCCGTAAATAAGCAGATTACATTAAAGTTTGAAGATCAAAGGACCCAAAGAAAGGGGTCTGATGCAGCAGAATACGCTGAAGCGTATGGTTTTCCTTTTTTATGGGGGAAAAGACAGAATGGGAAAAAGAGAATTTTAAATCTTTAGTCTGCCTATGAAACCGCCTTGACCCAATGCGCACTATATTACAAAGGATTTAAACAAGGTTGTAATGCATACAACTACAGTACTACATCCAAAATAAAGTGACCTCTAATGTCCACTGACCTCGGTGGGAATTTTCAATTTAATTTTCTAGCAGAAGAGCTGGCTTTTTTCCCCCGCATGTGATATTCATCAAATAAATAGATGCTGAGTAAGAAGAAGCTGACATAAACAAATCTCATTTTTTAAATAACAAAGATGAGCTGCTTATAACAACGACCTCCCACCCTGGCAATGCAATCTGTCTTCATATCCATGTGAAACACTGCCATTTAGACAGTTTAAGGCCTGTCTATTTTTAACAGTGCTGGACTTGGACGACTTTTGTCCTCAGAGGTGAAGCGACATCTGGCAGAAGGACTCACTGTCAGCACGATATGACATGACAGATTTGTCTGGGATTGAACCCCCTTAGATGTGTCATGGGCAAAAATATTAGGGACGCAGTCTCATTATTTTATGCCAGCGCTGGACTGGCCATCTGGCATAGCGGGCATTTCCCGGTGGGCCCTGCACCCTCGTGAGCCCCTATTTTCAGAAATGTAAAAACATAAAATTAAAAAAGTGCCCGGGCCCTATTCCTCCCCCTGGTCCAGCCCTGTTCTATGCCCTCAAGACATGGACCATCCTATCCCAACACCTCAGAGAGGCAGAATAAGTCGACACATTTGTGTAAACTGAAAATGTGGGCCTATTTAACACACCAAATGCTAAACCACCATGCTAAAATATACA
The DNA here is from genome assembly GCF_034702125.1 of Engraulis encrasicolus. NCBI lineage: Eukaryota > Metazoa > Chordata > Actinopteri > Clupeiformes > Engraulidae > Engraulis > Engraulis encrasicolus. Next base: position 39,326,965 of record NC_085859.1, on the reverse strand, counting down.
GAGGGTGGTGACAAGACAGACAAGATCATCAGATCCCCCCTGCCAGGACCTGTATTCTTCACACTGTTCCAAGAGGGCAATGAACATCATCAAAGACACAACTCATTCAGCACACAGACTGTTCTCCCTTCTATCATCAGGGAAGCGCTACTTTTTTAGAAGTGACACTGGGAAATAAAGATGGCAGCCCCCTGTCTGATGCGTGAACAAATCAACCTAAGTGGATGCAGGTGGGAAGAAGGAATGGGAACGGTGATTGGAAGGTGGGACGTTGGTTTAATGTATTTATTTCCAGCCACAACTTCAGACGAGAGAGCAGAGACCCGGCGGGAGAGAGAGCCGAAGAGAGGGCGGGAGCGTGACCTGGAGGAGGGAGCCGGCCGCAGCTGGGTAGCCACGGAGGGGGACGTGCTGCCGCTACTGACCAGACGGAACTGGGCCAGGTGGAGACGAAACACGCACATGATCCTACGGATACGCATGCAGGCAACCTGATGGCTCGACGGAGGTCTGCGACCCGTAGGCGGAATTGCCTCGTTGGATGAGAAGAGGGCGAGAGATGTCGTCGCTCACCGAGATAAGTTCCTCCATGGTTCTGTGGCTTTCCTACGGAAACACCCCCTCCCGGGCAAGCGCGCTACCCAGGCCTGCTCTCTCCCTCCGTCTCACTGTTCATGCACTCTCTCCCTCTTGCTGTTCATGCTCTCTCGCTCACTCTCCCTTCTCTGTCTCTCCTGGACCCGCCAGTTGCAGCAGAGACTTAAATTATCAACTCTTGTGGGAGCATTAGTAGCACACACTCGGTGTGATTCGCTATTGAATTGTCCCAGTTTAAATGTGTGCAGTGATTTGGCATGCAGTGTATCTTACCCCCTATGCATGAGCTCACGCGTGTGTTTATTTTCATTTCACTGGAAAGGACAATGGGATTAGCAAGCCCTCTGTTTGTGTGTTAACTTGACTCTGCACAACATTTACTATAAGCTGCCAGCTGCTGCTACGAATTGCAATAGTACACCTGCTGGCCATTCTCTCTCTCTCCCTGTTCATCCAGCGACTCCAAGGAGAGGTGTGGGGGCTATCTCCTCATCCAGGAACTCCGACTGGGTGGCTTGCTGAGTTGAGGGCGTGTGGACTGGACTCGATCAAGGGTAGTAGACTGAACTGGGGTGGGACTGGGTGTTGGCTCTCAGCCCTCATTGGGACATTTTAGCTTCTTGTGCCTAAAATAAATATGCCAAACGTGATTCTGTGTCTTGGTGGTATTTGGGTTGTGCAGTTACTCCTCATGGTGGTTCTTGGTATTAACATGCGACAACTTCACATACAAAATATGACAGGAATAAGTACAGATATATAATAGGATTCATATTAATTTCATACTAGCATGTATTTTACTAAAAACATTTAAAATATCAGTACAGCAATTTTGAACATTTATGTTTTGCCATTTCCTTGACTTGGTGTCATTACGTTTCACCCCCATGACTTTAGCCAAGCTTAGGATGTGCATATAGGTTGTGCTGACCCAAAAGGCCAGAAGGCAGCACAGTTCATTTTTGCTTTAAAGGACCCTCAAGGCATCAGGTAGAGATAGCCGCTGAGAATACAAAGGCCTTAGGTTCAACTCCACAACCAGTCCCATGAATGCTAATTACAATGCAAATTGTTAAGTTGTTTGGTTTAAAACAATATGCCCAGTGGACCTGATTTCTTTATCCTGCCCTGGTGATGTGTACTCATAACTCATCCCAGGTGAAAAAGTGGTTCAATTTAGTACAATAAAAGCATGACTGAAGTGTACTTAGCATGTTAAAAGCGCACTCACACTTTCTCTGCTAAGAAAAAGTATGTTTACAATATGCTTATTTAAAGTGTACTTAAAATTAGATGTAATTAAGTTGCTCTCAAAGAAAGTACACTTTGCGAACCATACATAAAGTGCACTTAGAAGATGTTTGGCTAAAGTGTATTTAGAGGAATATACTAATAGTGTTCTAATAGTGAACTTACTAAAAGTGTATTTTTTAATAACATATTGCAATTGCACTTTTTTAAGTGCACTTTGATTATACTTCACCCAAGTGACTTCGAAGTGTGATTTTCTATAGTGCGCTTTAAAGTAAATCACTTTAACATATTGGAAGTATACTTTTTCTAAGTGCACCATGATTGTGCTTAATCCAAATATATACAAAGTGTGCTTACACAAAGTGCATTTACCCATCATGCATCATCATGCATGTACCATCATGCAATGCACTTCTTGGAGCTAAATTTCTCAAACAGAAATCCATTTACCTCTAAGGAATATCTTTGGTTTGCATGAAAATATTACTCATTGTTATATTCAGCATTTATTGTAGGAGTTTTAACATTTTAAAGTGGTACACAAAAAATGGCCATGTTCCCACCGTCATTATGATGGTCACGTATATGTTCTGGTATATATAGACTCACACTTCCCATGATATCATGGTGAGAGGTAAGTTGGAACTAGTTGTTCAAACAAAGAATCAAGGGTTACCATTCGTGATCAATTCAAATGATCAACTACAGGAAGGTGGAACAAGAATGAAATAAAGTGAAATGTGTATCTGAAATCTCTGTAACAATGCAATGATTGTAAATGTCAGTTGTGCTAGGCATGCATACTGTATCACTACTGTGACATGTGGCTGTGTGTAATGTACAAGCTCTGAGAACCAGCATGGATTGTAGTATTACATTTATATTATTCGTTGTACTTGGGAGTGTACTGTAAATATACTTCAAGCATACCTGTTATATATTTACAATACTTAATATGATATACTTTTTACATACTTAAAATGTTGCAATGTAGTCCAAAGAAGCATGAAGTTAATATACTTTTATTGTACTTCTAGTAACAATAAAATGTTATAGAAGTGTACTCAAGCACACTATTAATGCCATACGAATGCATGAAAAGCGTGTTTGGAGCATACTTTCAAAAGTATGCTTGTAGTGCACTTAAAGTTGTCCAAAAGCGGTGCCAATTTAGCATCCTCAGTGTGCTGCAAGTGTGCTGAAGTACTGCTTTAGTAGTGCTTCAGCGCACTAATAGTGCAATGAAGCGCACTTTAAATCGCCGAAAATAGTACACTTTGTACTAAGTACGGTCAAAAAAAGTACACTTTAAGTATATGGGTTTTTCACCTGGGATTGCACATAATATAAATGCCCAAGTCTGTTATATGCCACATTTTACACATCACTAATATGAGGATAATTTTATATCGATTGCTATGTTCTATTGCTATATTCTATTTCATTTGTCTAATAATAATCAGTTATTAATGTATATTAGATGGGGAATTATCATACAGTTTCTAGACAGTATGGATTTGGATGGATTGGCCACTTAAATACACGTACAGACACAAAGCTATGTTACAGAACAACGCAATTGAGATTCAGTGAAAATGTGGTGTGTGAGAGTGTGCGTATGTACATAAGCATATGTACTCCATGTAAGTTTCAAATCCGTGAAGTTAAGTAATTGTCTTGTAACTGCATGGTAACTACCTGTAGCCTAATTTCATATACATGATGACTACCGTGAAGTGACATGGCCAATTACCATAAATTACCCCCATATTAGCAATATGAAACTAAAGGGTTACCAAAACGACTGTGCTTACAGGTATTCAGAGTGCTTTCAGCACATTTAGTGCTGTAGTTATAACATCAAGTCATTCCTGTCAGTAATGGATGATTGCCCTAAAGGCTATATAGTGCCAGCCAGTCTGAATGTAAAAAAAATATATAATCTTTTTTTCATGGCCAGTTGATGTGAGGAGAGAGATGGCTGTAGGGCAGTTCTGATGCAGGTGGCATTTTAGGTTTGAGCCCAGGGGCCGCTGGGGAGCCAATCTGAGCTGTCTTTCCAAACCCACTCTTTTACTCATTTCCTGCGGTGACTTCACTCTCATCTTCAAATAAAAGTAAAACACACCCCAAGACTACAATTTAAACAGTCGGATGGTTTTAAGTGGAAATTTGAGGAACCACCATATTACCATAGGTCAACCCCACATGTTTTGATGGGAGTCATGAAAAATATTTGATCGGGGATATTTGAAGGAGATTTTCCCTTAAAAAAGAAAGTTTTATTGATCGCAAGACATATTGAGGCAGTCTCCCTTTGTAGCTGGGTAGAGCTGTGAAATGTAAGAAGTAAGAATGCAGGTTCTCTGATGTGGCCGTAGGGAAATTCAGTCAATCATATTCCCCTCTGCAGGGTGTGTGTGTGTGTGTGCGTGTGTTTGTGCGCACGCGCGTGTGTGTGTGTGTGTGCGTGTGTGTGTGTGTGTGTGTGTGTGTGTGTGTGTGTGTGTGTGTGTGTGTGTGTGTGTGTGTGTGTGTGTGTGTGTGTGTGTGCGTGCGTGTGCATTTGTGTGTGTGTGAGTGTGAGTGTGTGTGTGTGTGTGTGCATTTGTGATTGTGCTACTGTTTTTGCCACTTTTCCTTATTCTATGTGTGATTATTCTACGTTATTTCTGGCTATCTGGATGACAACCCAGCACCACACTACAGTATGATCTCAAGGGTCCTACATGAGTGTGCATGCCCAGATGTATACACACAAAATGTACATGGAAACACACACACACACACAAACGAGCACACATGTACTCACGAATGCATGCCCAGATGTATACAAAAATGTACATGGAAACACAAACACACACACAAACAAGCACACATGTACTCACAAATGCGCACAACCACTATACACACACACCATACACAACCACATACACCCACGCACGAACACACACATGTGATACACAACTTCTAATACCCACACATGCATTGAAGTGTATACTGACAGAAGAAACATGCGGTACCTGCACAGACACATACAGTGCATGAAAATATCACTTTACAGTCAGTCAGTATACGAAGAGTTCAGATGCAAAACAGTGGTGTATTCTACTTTTTCATGGTGGGTAAACTATATATCTGAACATTTTTTGAAGTGGGTATACTATATATATTTCTGCTATTCTAAATAATGGATCAATCAATTTTAAGTGGGTATACTGAAATCCCTGAAATTTAGAAGTGGGTATACTCCGTATTAGAGATGCACCGGATCCTGATTTTTAGGATCCTGTCGGATACCGGATCCACTGCTTAAGATCCTGCCGGATCCGGAACCGGATACCGGATCCTACGAAAGGGTTGAAACACATAGCCAACTCGCACATGTGGGCCCTTTTTATTACGTTGGTGCAAACTATTTTAGACTCATTGGCTTACTGCCACACTGCCTTCAACGGCCGCTTCCAAAGGGCTTTCACTCCATGCAGCGATTGGGGTTGTGAAAGACTGACTGAAAAGCCTTGGCTACGTAAAAAGTAGAGATGCCCCAGATCCTGATTTTTAGGTAACTGCCGGATACTGGATCCACTGCTTAAGATCCAGCCGGATCCGGATAGTCTGGAAAAACCCTATTATCCTGCCGGAACCGGAACCGGATCTTGGATCCTGTACATCTCTACTCCGTATACCCGCATTCTACGTAGACTACACCACTGATGCAAAACCACCTGTGCAATTTCAGAAACATTTCATAATTCATTTTTATGTCATACAAATCCATCAAAATTGCATATTTTTATTTTATTCATGTAATTTAAATATTTAAAAGTATTATCAAGTACATGCATGTAAACCAAACCAACAACGGGGTTCCCTAAAAATATAGAATGCAGGTCTTCAGAAATGGAATTAGGAGGTTTTGCATGTGAACTCTTCATCCACAGGCATTCCTCCTTACCTAACCCTAACCCTCCTTACTCCATTCCTTCCGTACTGTATACTGGAACACATAACATGTCTACAACTCCATCAGGGTCCCAGAGTGTTCAAGGGTATCAAAGAGCACATTATCAGATCATTCTCTATACTCCGCCCACGAAAGAAGAAATG
>NC_085859.1:39311004-39316004 GCF_034702125.1 Engraulis encrasicolus | reverse complement strand
ACTTTGAGGAACTGGTGAAAACACAAGTGCCGTGCATAATGAGGTATTATGTAAAGGTTACCTACGTCCCTTTTCATCTCATGGCATGCTACAAGGCTAAACATGACGCAACATTACGTAATGCTTTGGTAGTCAGCACCAGCCAGGCGAGGAAGGAACATGTCTGCTTGCGTTACTTTGTTGGTTTGAGTAAAAAAGTCATGACTGTATCTGTATCCAATTAGTGTACTTCATCTGCGTCCCACTAAATATATCTCAGCACGCTCATCAGCACATCAAATGTGTCTATTCATGTTAGCAATTGAAATGTTAGTGTTTGTTAACTGTGATTTGTTGAGCATTCAGCTCAAAGAGAATAGGCCTACCTTTTATGAATTAAACATCTTGGTAAAGTTATTAAAAATGAATGTGGTGTGGAGGTGCTGTGGTGCAGTGCTCAGAACAGCTGTAGTATGCTGGTCCATGGGGACCCATGCAGGTTTCAGTCCAGTCCAACATGGCCACATTTATCTCTGCCACTCACTTCCTATATCCCAGTCTTTACTGTCCTGTCAAAGGAAGCCAAAAAATACTTAAAAATGGATGCCGTGACACTATGTATGTATTACACTAGATTGATTTGACCTCAAACAGTGACCTACAGTACTGAGTGATAGGATTTGTGATTGACAGAGACATGTGATGGACAGAGTGATTGATCGTGCACACCACAATCCTGAAGTACAGAAGAGGCACTGAGAAGAGAGCTGAGAACAGGGCTGATCTGGGACCAAAACATGGCCCGGGCATTTTTTAGACGTAGACCACCCTCTAACACCCACTTTCATATTATATATTGACTGGCTGAATCCACAGTCTAAATGTTTTATGGACCAATGGGCCTCCCCTTCTAAATTGTGGGCAAATCCCCCGGAAAAACAACAGTAACAACATCATCAACTGACCGCAGAAATACACCTACCGCGACAAGAGCGAGGCGAGCGACGGAAGTAATTGACTTTGTATTGAGTCGCACGACAAAAGCGATTCTGGAGACTAGAGCGATTCGCGCGACGAGCGCGACAGTTTGAAGTTGAAATCCTTTCAACTTACTATGACAAGTCGCGACAGCCAATGACTGTATAGAGGTCAGTGACCACAGCCAATGGGAATGCTTGAATGCTTTGCCTTCTGCCTGTACGGACATACTCTAGTCTGTTCAATCGCTCGTATTGCTTACTGCTGCACTCTGTCGCTTGAATAGCATCGCGCCTGGTCTATTTGTGCGGTGAGGACTGTCGGCCCACCGGGAAAGTGTCCCGTATGCCAGATTACCAGTCCAGCCCTGACTGAGAGTGAGAGAGTTGCAGGATCTGTGAAGTCAAGTGTGAGCACCCCAGGGATCGGATCCCAGCTGCTGTTTGCACAACACCCTCCCAAAGCCAAAGCTAAGACCTTTGATAGCTTAAAGGTAACACTTCCGAGTTCCCAAAGCACTTTGGTCTGTCTGACACAGTCATATCTTCATGCCATGTAAGTTACTGCTGAGGGCACGGAAGGCATGTATTATTAAATGCTTCTTTAATAAGGAGGGACTGTAGCCGGCGGTGTCGGATAACTGATGAGTTGCCTATCACAGGAACGGCAACCTATTACTCATGGGACTTGATCATAGATTGTACATAATAAATTCTATCTACTCTCTCTGGACTTGATCGATGACCAGATGATCCAATCGAAGCTCAGTACTACAATCACATCGAATGGCAAATCGAAGCGTCAGTTTAGAGCCCGCCCTCTGGCGATATTATAACCTGCCTGATGCCCATCCTTCCGCCTCCGATTTGCGATTGAACCCAACAGCTTTTACCTCACTACTTAGCATTCAAGTTCAGAAGTTAGCTTCCTACTGTATCGTGTAGTAACTCGCTTCAGCCGGTGTGAGTTCACTAGCTTTGAGTGCCAACGGTTTCATTTGGATTTTCACATGTCTCGTCTCTACCAATGTCGTCACCCTAGAATGAAGGGAGACAACCAACACCTCCTCTGCACTGCATATTTGAATTAAACAAAGTCATGATATATGAATTGATGCTACAGTACCACATGGATAGTGCATCCAGTTGAGACGTCTTTGCAAATACCCACAAATATCCATCCGCCCAGTGCAAGGAGTTAAAAAAAAACATTTAAAAAAGATTCAACTCAAATAGGCCTATGTTTCCAAAACAATGGGACATTCCCTTGAATTAGGGGGAAAGGCATCTATGAATTTGCTTAGCTACCCTCTATGGATTACAAGCCCATAGCGTAATATTTGCAGGGTGTCAAGGACTATACGTTTCTATGTCAATGTAAACAGATATTTCCATTTTTCAATATGTATACACAGACAGACAATAAGCAAGGTTTTTCAGATTAATCTTTTGAGTGGGTGTATAGGTAGTTTCATGCACGTCAGAAGCTGGAATTGTTTGGAGGACAAGTGCAAATGCAACAATACAATATTGCAGCTTCATCTGCATCAAAATAAAAGTGTATTAACATGGACATACAGAAGCTACCCTTCAAAGCATAATATGGTCCACTAATAATGTCTGCACCAAAGGCCCCCGTATATGCGCTCTGTGTGCTCTGCTTCCACACACACACACACACACACACACACACACACACACACACACACACACACACACACACACACACACACACACACACACACACACACACACACACACACACACACTAAATGGCGTCAGCATCCTTTTGTTGTCACTAATGTTGCCATCAATCTCCCACCTCTTCCTAATCACTTCCCTTAATGACCAGTCCCCTCAGAAAGGCCTGCCATGGGTAGACTGCGTGTGAGTCAGTGGATGGATGAATGGATGGATGGATAGACGGATGGATGGATGAATGAATAGACGGATGGACGGGCGGACAAATGAATGATAATTACCATATTGTGTGCACAGGTACGTAAAAGACTACTTTGTATGCACCATGAAACTATAATACTATGTTAAATTAAATGTATGGATTTTCAAAAAATAAAATACTACTCTTTTGGATAAATAGCACATTGACTTGAATACATTGGGTAACATGATGTAGAGAAAAACTCATATTTTCATCATCCCCCTTGATGTCAAAGCATACGGTATGAATGCATCATGCATCATTGACTTAAGGTATGCTGGGTGCAAACCATATTGTAGGACAACATGAATAAAAGTGGAACACAGCCATCTGTGTTACTTTTAACCCCAACTGAATCTCTTTCTTCAACGCATGCATCTCCAATCTCTCCCCTTTTAAGTTCCCTTCTTTTAGGGACATTACGTAAACAACCTGAAATTAAAGGGACTCTCCCTAGTGGCATCCATTTGAAGTGTGTGTCGCCGCTGTATACCTGTTGATGTGCTCATGGTTCAGCACAGCCAGAGGTGGACTTTCCATTGGGTAAACCTAGACAATTGCCTAGGGCCCCGACCAAATCTGTCCTCCATAGGGGCCCCAACTGTCACTTCGCGGGAGACATGCAAAAAAGGCAGGCTTGATCTTAATGTGTCACTTAGGCCTATGTAAAGTAGCCAAATCAAATATCTATATGAGACAAAACACTTGAATAGCACCAAAACACAAAATGTTATGTCTATATCTATTGTATGTGTATATAATGACTTTTGAGGGCTCCATGTTTATATTTCGCCTAGGGCCAAAACATGGCTTGATCCGCCCCTGAGCACAGCAGAAAGGGGAGTAAGCAGCAGACATGTGGGAGCAACGTAGGCATTGCGCTGGCCACCCGAGTGGTCCTTCAGTCATTGTGACAGTTACAGCACAACACAGCCATGTGGCCAGTGTTGCCAGATTGGGCAGTTACCCGCCCAATTGGGCTGCTTGGGATGGCCGTCTGCGGGTAAAAACGGGAAAAATTGGCCAATGGCGTTATTTTCCTGCAGTTTTATGCCCATGGAAATCAATGCAATCTGTTGATATAGGGCGGAATTTAGCGCTTCTTGGCGGTTTTTGAGCACCTTGTGGGCGGGATTTGATCAGACACATCTGTAGGAGCCTGCATGTAGGAGCCTGGAATAAGACATCGATCGCATGTGTGGGTGCCGGCACGCTGCCTTGCTGCCAGGTGCCCTTAATTAAAGGTGGCAGGTAGAGCCAGGAGTCAACAGAAACCTATGGACTCTCTATTTCTCTTCACTATATAGTCCACCGAGGCCTTGAACCATGAGCCATGCGATTCCCCCACCATATATGGAGTCCGAGTGACAACAGTGATTGCCTGGAGATAGATAGTGTGTTGGTATAGTGTCGAGCCAGATGAAAAGAAAAGCTTTGAAAAAGAAACAGTCTTAAGAAATATTTTTAGACACGGGAGCCCTTGAGACTGGGAACAGAAGAAGGTAGAATGGAAAAGCTGATTGAAACGTCGTCCACATGGCGAAAGGAAGAGTATATAGATAGATGGATAGATTTTTTGATGTGACGGGATCAAAGGCTATACACATGAGAGGCGTAGAGGAAGATAGCAGTGTAGGCTGCACAGTGGAGTGCTTGGCACAGGAGACGTGTAGAAAAAAATTACAGTTTGCTTGGGGATGGGATGTGATGCGATAGGTTACGCTTTGTGTTCCAGCACAATGCCAAACAGCAATTACGCAATTACAGATATTATGCTCTGCTAGTCCTTGGAGGGGGTGTTTGTTGAGAGCTACGTATGTGTTGGTATTGAGCCTTAAGGTCAGTCACAGTACATACAGTTAGACCTATACAGCAATGTGTGAGAAATACATACCCATACACATACACGCAAGCAAATTCACTGCAACACCATTCACCGTGATCAGCATTTCATAAGAGCTCAGTTATATTATGCTATGTAAGAAATGCCAGAACAAGTCTGCTAGCATTCCTGGTAACAAACGCACTATGTCACATTGCACATTCCACTTAGCTTGTATTGCTCTTGTCCAGGACACAATGGCTGACACAGCCTGCCAGGG
>NC_085859.1:39273504-39306004 GCF_034702125.1 Engraulis encrasicolus | reverse complement strand
AGGGCAGGCGCTAGGCATAGACAGACTATGCAGTTGTCTAGGGCACCAAATGTCTTGGGGGGCACAACGCCCCACAGAATTACAATATTAAGCAAAACTAGAAATGCATTCTCACAGAAAATGCTGGAAGCGGGCTTGCCTTTTGGGGCAGAGATGAAACAAAGTACTATTGAGAAAACAAAGCTAAAAGAAATCTTGGAAAAACTCCATCCACCCAGTCAGAAGTTATGGGCCAAACAATTCAGCCATCTTGGATTCAGCCATCTTGAAAGTGTTGTAGCTCTGCGTTTTGGGGATATACTAAATGACATAGATGGTATTTTAAGTTGGCTAAGGAACACTGCATATGATATAATTTTGAAAATCAACATGGCTTCGAGCGGGATTAGAACTCACAACCTCCATATCTGTAATCCAACCCCTTTGCCATTGATATTAAATGACATACAATACATGATATTTGAAGTTGGCTAAGGAACACTGCATATGATATCATTTTGAAAATCAACATGGCTTCGACTGGGGTTCGAACCTCCAACCCCCATATCCCTAATTCAGCACATTTGCCATTCATACTAAATGACATACATGGCATTTTAAGTTGGCCAAGGAACACTGCATATGATATACTTTTGAAAATCAACATGGCTTTGACTGGGATTCGAAACCCCCAACCTCCATATCTGTAATCCAGCACATTTGCCATGCATACTAAATGACATACATGGCACTTTAAGTTGGCCAAGGAACACTGCATATGATGTAATTTTGAAAATCAACATGGCTTTGACTGGGTTTCGAACCCCCAACCTCAATATCTGTAATTCAGCACATTTGCCATCCATACTAAATGATATACATGTATGGCATTTTAAGTCGGCCAAGGAACGCTGCATATGATATAATTTAGAAAATCAACATTGCTTCGTGTGGGTTTCGAACCCTCAACCTCCATATCTCTAATGCAGCAGCATGCATTACCACTAAGCCAAGCAGCTAATTGTCATGCATAGTCCAGCAAGACTATATTACATTGCATTGCAGAGCTGAACAATGGACTTCTAGAATGCTTGCTCGCACCTGCTCGTTAAGAATGGAATCTTGAGACAGTGACAGTTGAAATGGAATCCTTCACTGGCTGCACCTGTTGTGATTGACTGAAAGACAGTTAGTATTGAGCCTTTAACAGGGGAGAAAATGAGAATGAGTTTTTTGTCTTTACAACATCGTTGTAAAAAAACTAAAAGGAGTTGGCACGTGTCCTTTTCACAGATCGGAGTCATGCTTGTGATGTCTCTAACAGTCTTTGAATGAAGTTTATAGGTTAAATTTTTCAGGCACAAATGGACCTCCGTGTGGGACATGCGCTGATCTCTTGAAAAATGCACTTTTCCAAAGACTGGGATTCTCCATAGAGCCAGGTCTGTTTTTTTTACAAACCTGCCATTTAAAAAGTATTGGGAGTTGGGAGATGAAACTTTGACAATTTGGAGACATCCCATAGAGCTCGCTAACAACGCGTCAACTAAACTTCTAGGTGAAAGTGTTGATGTTTTATGACCGAAAAAGCCTCCTACACTCTAATCTCTAGAGTGGCGGAATTTTGGTTCATGGAGGTTCCACCACTATTTTCAATGGGGACCCAGGCTTTCACAAAATCGCCAAAAACGGGAAAACGACAAGAGACACGGAGAAGCCTATAACTGTACGCGATCTCCAAGCCGAGCCGGTCGTTTTAGTGTTTGAACGGTGTCTCTATCTCGAAAGGCCTAGGAGGAGATCCATTTTCTATTTTACTGCTGCCCTGCACAAGACCAATAATAATAACTAGAAATGCATTCTCACAGAAAATGCTGTAGACTAGAAGCATTTCCAGAAAAAGGCCCTTGTTAGAAGTTAGAAGCATTTTTTAGTAAAAGTTGGGAACCTAGACAATTAGAGTACCCTGAATTCAGCTAGCCTGGTTCCCAAACTGAATTTTGAGTTTTTGACCATGAAATGGGCAAAAAACAAAATGGCCGCCGAAATTCTTGATTTTGGGCAAAATACGTTAGAAAGTATCACTTCTCCATGGAAATAAATGTGCAATGCTCACATATTTGCATTTAAGATGTATTCCTACACTTACACAAAGGCAAAATGTCATGGCAAAAAGATAAAAATTACTATAATTATGCCTTTTTATAATGTGATATCCTCGTAAACTGGCATTCAATAGCAATAGCCTCCGTAAAGCACATTATCATACACAATTGTCATTCAATAAGATTTGGAAAGAAAAAGAGAGAGAAAGAAGATAGTATTATCTAAAAAACTAAATATTGGAACATGAATATGTCCCCGGTTCTTTGAAGGAGATGAGTGAGCCATCTCTATGGGAGCACACTCTCAGCTGTACGATTAGCTGAAGACCTTTGCAATCACGTCAAAGGTCCAATCAACTGCGTCGTGGGCGGGATGTCCACTTTCTCAAAACCGAAAATAAGCCACTTTGATGCCAAACCTCTCTTCGGCTGTCGGCAATAAGGTTGTCTTGAGAGATGGCTCACTCATCTCCTTCAGAGAACCGGGGGCATAAACATGTCCTAATGTTCTCCTTCAGTCGAATCGCTCGCATATCTATGGGAGAGTTACAATCACTCCCGATTGCTGGTCCAAACTAGGCAGAACTCCAAGAGCCTCCTGTAAGGATAGCGTTCCTATCACCCTACAGACAATCAGTGGTCGTGCCCAGAACCCTATGTTCCTGTGGCAATGTGGTCACATCTAGCCGGTAGAACCGGACAAAGGTGGCGGGGTTGGCCCAACCAGCCGCTCTGCACACGTCTGAAACTGCTGCACCCTTGAAGAGAGGACAAGATGTAGAGACCGCACTGGTAAAGTGAGCCCTAATCTGAGCCGGGGGTTGGCGACCCTTGGACTCATATGCCAGGACAATGGTTTGAACCAACCATTTGGAGACCTCTATTTTAAAACTGTGAGCCCTGTAGAGGGCTTGATGAAGCACACAAACAGCTGTCCTGTTCATGTACATGCGTAAAGCGTGCACAGGGCACAAGTTGTGTTGTCCCCTCTCTTCCACGGATCTGAAAGGTGGTGTGCAAAAGCAGTTTGGAGAGACCCCTCTTGGAGGGGCTCGAAAGGGGCCCCACACATAGCCTCCAGTACTAGAGAGATATCCCAGGTGACGTAGCACGGGGCGTAAGTATCTAGTGGATGGGCACTCAGAGTGTTGGAACTGAATCCTACATGGCACAATGAAATCGCTGCAAAGTAGACTTAAAGGGTAAAGCATTGTCTCCCCCCAATAAGTCTTGTAGAAAGGACAACACCATCGGTACTGAACACTGAGAAGTTGTCTTGTCGCGTTGGTCACAGTAGCGTTCGAAGACAGACCACTTCAGGTTATACAGTGTCCCAGTAGATTGGGCACTGCCCCCTTGAATTGTCCTGATAACGTTATCCAGAAAACCGGTTAGGTTCAAATGTTCCCTTGCCAGACTCATAGGGGCAGGTGGCCCCTGGGCTGGGGGATGTCCTCCTGGTCCGGTGCCAGACTCGAACCTGCAGGAGAGAGGAAAGTAGCAGGAGGGGCCGAAGCCCCTACGCTCTCAGCTGAGGCCCCTGAGGCCCCTGAGCCCCGTGGGTTAAGGTTGGACAAACCCTGAGAAATCTCGCCTCCTTGCAGGAGGGGAAAAAGGGAGGCGTCAGACGAAGGCGCTCGTGGTGTATTATACAGGACTTTTGGAGTCTACAAGCGCGCCATGAATGGTGACGGGGTGCGCTTTTGTGCCAAGCGCAATGGCCTGCGGTGATGGCCAAGGGGCTCCGAGGCAGCTGCTCGAGCTGGGGAAGCCACATCAGCCACTAGGGTGGTGGTCAGTCCCTGCTGTATGAGATTCTCTGTGGTGGCAGGGAGTTGGGATGAAAAGTCGTCCACCTTAGGCGGGAGATCGAAGCACTTTGCCAGGGGGGAGTCAGAGTTTGACTCCACTGAAATGCGTTGCCAGTAGTCGACCGTAGTCAAGAGAACAAAGAGACAGAGCAGGCTAGAACTAGTCAAGCTCTCGTAACTCGTGTCGTTCAGGGTAATCGTGACTAGGGTGGCCATCGGTCCGTTTTTACGACCTGTTCACGACATCCGTGTGTCCCTCTCTTTGTCTTTCCTTTCCTCCTAGCCTTTTGCTTATGGCCTCGAGCTGCGAGGCAACGTCATCGACGCAAACTAGACCTTGATAGTCGGTCGCGTTTCCGATATCTGCGGCCGCCATGTTACTCCAGATATAACCTCTCGCCCAGCGAATTAACTGTATTGCTGTCGCCTTGTGTCGGGGAAATCTCCGTGCAATAGCCATATATGAAGTTCATTAACTGACTGTATGAAAGTTAAATAAGGCAACTATATTATTGCCTACTGTCTGTTTCCTATTTTTTCCTGCACTGTTGGCAACGCATTGGCCTAGTGCAATTAAGTTTGTCCGCTAAATGCCTTTACAACGATACGAGGGTTCTCACAACTTTACAAACAGGGCAAAGAAACGTCTTTCTGCACGGGCGCTGTCTGTATTTTGAGCTCGTGTTGTTGGTTATCCAGCGTCTGCATGAAAAAAAGGTTGACAAAAGCGGTTTGCCTCCCTTAAAACACCGCTGATAATACTTCTGACCAACTTTGAATAAAGTAAATCAAATTAATGGTTGGCTATTAGGCCTACGAATGCACGACTACCCAAAGTAGGCCTACATTAAAAAAATAAAAAATGAAATAGCCTACACAGACAACAACGGAAGGATTTGTCTATCGTAACCTGCCGTCTGATACAATATTAAGTTAGTGGTGATGACTCCTTTATCGGAGTGAGGTAATGCAATGCGAAAATCCTTCCCCCCAAAAATATTGTTTTACAAGTAAAACTGTTGTTGGCAGCTGAGTTAGTCGAGGTAAGATGGCAGCGCTGTTCCCTGATTTCTGCCTACAGTTTAGAATGCCAACTTGCCTGTTTTCCCCACGGAGGCGGGGATTCGGCAAGTCGAAGCAATGGGTGCGCGTGAGGACGCTAGGTTAGAAAGTTAAGGGGCGGGGTTGTCCGGCCGAAGTCCGGACAGCTGGTCACCCTACTCATGACCTCAGACAGGAGACGTGAGTCCAAGGAACTGGGTACGCACAAATGTGTGTAAAGAACTTTTACTCCGTATTGTTTCTAATCTGCGGTGAGTAGGTTCCGTCATTGTGAAGTTTCTTGCTGCCATGGAGGACACTGTACATTCCATATGTTTGATCTGCAATGTGTGATCTCAGGTTAAAAGAGAGTGTCCACCTACACAAAGCTGGGGCTGTCTCGGTGATCGCAATGATGCTCTTTTATTGCCTGTGACATTTACCCTCTTCATAGCCTGATCAGAATCTGGCTAAACTTGTATGTTCCTGTCCAAAATGTGAAGATATGACAATGCATTTGTATTCAAAGTATCAAAATGTGTGCAAAACATGTGCAGTAGCGCATAGTAGACTACGCAGCAGTCTGTTGTTCCTTTGATGACAGTGACTGATTGAACACTGACCAAGAAGTCTTTATGTCTAAGTTTTGACAGTGCAAGAAGAAAGCTAGGTCCGTGGCCTTTGCTTGTTTAGCATATGCTCCTCTCCAGATTTTCCAAAGCATGATTCAGCAATGGGTGCTGAACAAGTTGGTTTGAATGTCCTAGGAGTAATCCTGAGAGGATGTAGTTCCATCAGGGCATTTGGCACAGGGCCTATGTCTAGTGGACACCTCATATCTTTAACAGAATCATCAATTGGTTGGCCTCTCTGCCATGCTGCCATTTGTGTTGCATGGGAAGTATTCTTCCCATCAAGTGTTTCATCCAGGATGGCAATGTTATCACATGTGTAGTGGATGAATTTATCTGCCGCAATGTTTGTTGGAATAATGGCACCACTCTCTTGGTTCAGTGTTTTTACAGTGCTCTCAGCTAAGGAGGATCTGGACTTGGAGGACCTGGTTGAAACTCAGACAATGACCTGCCAGGTTGAATTGTCGTATTAGGTCTTTTACCCAATAGCTTGATGAGGAGTACAAGCAAGACCGACATGTTTTGGAGTCCATTTTTTGCCATCACTGACACAATAAACAAGGACTTAAGCCTCATTCAGAACTGTACTTTGAGCAAGTTTTTCCTTGCTACCAATTCCATCATCTTCAAGAGATGTCTGGTCACTAACAGACTATCTCAAATGTGTGCAATAGTATCTTATAAATATGTAAAATATGTCTGAACATTTTTCAAAATGACACAAAATAACTTGTGTTTTATGTAATATCATGGTGTCATCTAGCGATTTCTGGACAGTTTTCAGAGAGCTAATAGCAACTTTAAGTGATTTTTGGAAACTCTAAATACTGCACATTATGCTAAGTATTTCTAAAATACTTATATCAATTTTCTTAACCATATAAACACACATAGGCTACAAATATCTTAGAAAAGCTAAATATTTGAAACGTTTAGGCTAACACCTACAATATTAGCATTATTAGCATTCTAGAAGCTATTTTATACTTTTTAAAATCCTCTATAGTAGATACATTCATCAAGAAACATTATTGGGACACAAAATGTTAGAAAAGAGCATTTATTTCCAAGTACAGCAATACTTGGTAAAAATGCTCTGTCAAAAAAAGCGTATTTTGGCAGCCATTTTGTTTTTCAAATTTAACTGTCAAAACCTCAAAATCCAGCTTGGGAACCAGTCTAGTTGAATTCAGCACACTTAAATTATGTTAAGTACATAGGTACCCAACTTTTACTAAAAAATGCTTCTAACATTCACAAATATGAAAAATGTGTCTAGACTAATTGAAGCGGGCTTGCCTTTGGGGGCAGAGATGAAACAAAGTACTATTGAGAAAACAAAGCTAAAAGAAATCTTGGAAAAACTCCATCCACCCAGTCAGAAGTTATGGGCCAAACAATTCAGCCATCTTGGATTCAGCCATCTTGAAAGTGTTGTAGCTCTGCGTTTTGGGGATATACTAAATGACATACATGGTATTTTATGTTGGCTAAGGAACACTGCATATGATATAATTTTGAAAATCAACATGGCTTCGAGCGGGATTCGAACTCACAACCTCCATATCTGTAATCCAACCCCTTTGCCATTGATATTAAATGACATACAATACATGATATTTCAATTTGGCTAAGGAACACTGCATATGATATCATTTTGAAAATCAACATGGCTTCGACTGGGGTTCGAACCTCCAACCCCCATATCCCTAATTCAGCACATTTGCCATTCATACTAAATGACATACATGGCATTTTAAGTTGGCCAAGGAACACTGCATATGATATAATTTTGAAAATCAACATGGCTTTGACTGGGATTCGAACCCCCAACCTTCATATCTGTAATCCAGCACATTTGCCATGCATACTAAATGACATACATGGCATTTTAAGTTGGCCAAGGAACACTGCATATGATATAATTTTGAAAATCAACATGGCTTTGACTGGGTTTCGAACCCCCAACCTCAATATCTGTAATTCAGCACATTTGCCATCCATACTACATGATATACATGGCATTTTAAGTCGGCCAAGGAACGCTGCATATGATATAATTTAGAAAATCAACATGGCTTTGGGTGGGATTTGAACCCTCAACCTCCATATCTCTAATGCAGCGGCATGCATTACCACTAAGCCAAGCAGCTAATTGTCATGCATAGTCCAGCAAGACTATATTACATTGCATTGCAGAGCTGAACAATAGACTTCTAGAATGCTTGCTCGCACCTGCTCGTTAAGAATAGAATCTTGAGACAGTGACAGTTGAAATGGAACACTTCATTGGCTGCACCTGTTGTGATTGACTGAAAGACAGTTAGTATTGAGCTCTAGACAGGGGAGAGGATGAGAATGAGTTTTTTGTCTTTACAACATCGTTGTAAAAAAACTAAAAGGAGTTGGCACGTGTCCTTTTCACAGATCGGAGTCATGCTTGTGATCTCTCTAACAGTCTTTGAATGAAGTTTATAGGTGAAAGGGTTCAGGCACAAATGGACCTCCGTGTGGGACATGCGCTGATCTCTTGAAAAATGCACTTTTCGAAAGAATGGGATTCTCCATAGAGCCAGGCCTGTTTTTTTTACACACCTGCCATTTAAAAAGTATTGGGAGTTGGGAGATGAAACTTTCACAATTTGGAGACATCCCATAGAGCTCGCTAACAACGCGTCAACTAAACTTCTAGGTGAAAGTGTTGATGTTTTATGACCGAAAAAGCCTCCTACACTCTAATCTTTAGAGTGGCGGAACTTTGGTTCATGGAGGTTCCACCACTGTTTTCAATGGAGACCCAGGCTTTCACAAAATCGCCAAAAACGGGAAAACGACAAGAGACATGGAGAAGCCTATTAGTGTACGCAAGCTCCAAGCCGAGCCGGTCGTTTTAGTGTTTGAACGGTGTCTCTATCTCGAAAGGCCTAGGAGGAGATCCATTTTCTATTTTTACTGCTGCCCTGCACAAGACCAAGCTATAATAATAATAAAAGAAACAGGACTTAGAGATTACTATAAACGGGCCTTGCTCTGCAAGGGCCATGCTCTGCATGGTCCTTGCTCCGCAAGCCCGCTTAATAATAAACAGGAAGAAACAGGACTTAGAGATTACTATAAACGGGCCTTGCTCTGCAAGGGCCATGCTCTGCATGGTCCTTGCTCCGCAAGCCCGCTTAATAAAGCATTAAACTTTACATTGACAATGATTTTTAATTGGCACTCAATACATATACATGGTACTACCAGCTGTGCTCGATCAGATGTATATGTTTACAGATGCCAATGTCAAAATCCACAAGAAGAAAAGATCGGTGCTAGCCTAGTGCACCAAATTGACTAGAACCAGCCCTGACGGCCTGAGACGAACTGCCAGAAAGGTGACAGAGATGGAGTGAACACAGAAAGGGAAATACAATTGAAGACCGGGCCTCTAACAAGAGGGCTTTGATACCCAACAATGCATGTCAAGAATTTAGTCTTGGAATTAATGCCAAGAATGCACCACAATTAAGGGAGTGGAGATGCACAAGGCTACTTGTCTTGTTCATATGTATATACAGATAAAGTTTGGCACTTGTGAGCAGAGAAGCCAGCGGGGGGACCAATGGGTCAGTTGTCCCGGGCCCAGGAAGAGAGGGAACCCAAAGATTGGTCCTCATAACATTGCATGCATTGGGTAGGCGGCCATTTCAGATGACTTTTGTCCCGGGCCCGGTCAAAGTTGTCAGCGCCCCTGCTGTGAGTGAGTCCATCATCCCTAATCAGCTACGAGATTCTCTAGTCTATCCAAGATGGCAGCCATCCTGCCGCTGCCACTTTTACAAGCTCGTTATTGCATCAGCGCCAATTAAGAACCCTCTGGTGATGAGTCTGCGCTCATTGTGCTGTGTCCTCAGCTACGCACGCCGACAGTAATCCTTAGCACGGTCAGCCGCATTAAAGCTGTTGCGCTTTTGATCAAAGTTTTAATTGCTTCTGCTATGAGCTCAGTGTGAAATTGATTTGGACTTACTGGATGCTTTATTGCACAATAAAAGCAAATTGACTTGTGCAGGTTTTGCTTTCAGACTTGCTTTTCAGAGTCCCTTTTGTCACTTCAGACGGTAAGTTCCTTTGTGCATACTGTTGTTGTGTATTCTTTTGTTCTCACTATTTTATTTCCCTCTCTCTTGGACTAATTTTGAAGGGTTTCATTAGTTTAAACACACACACGCACACACACACACACATGCAATTCATATTCAGACACAGGCCTTGATTTGACATTTAATAATGCTTCCACTTCAGGGGTGAGTTTCTCAAAAGGGAAGTTGTTAGCCTGTTAGCAACTTCAGTAGTTGCCAATGGGAAAATGCATTGAAAGCAACAAAGTAGCTAATGTAGTAAGCAACTTTGGTTTTGAGAAATTCACCCCAGACTTGAAATCAGTGCTACTGTGGCCATTTCTCTAAAAGCCGACATGCGTTTATTTGAAAGGTAGGCAAGTGTAGAGGCAGAACACAGTACACAGCTTATTAGGCCAGAATTTACTATAATTTTGCTTCACTTTGCTCTGTTTATCAGGGACAGAGAGCACCATCTTTATCAGTCCATTGTTTTAAACCACAAGTACAGCATATTAGCGCAGAGTCAAATATGTTAATAATCTAATAATTCTGGTATTTTGCTCAATTTGTAAAATGCTGAAAGTGCAAGGTGTGATATATTGTGTGACAAATTGCTCAATTTCCTCCATAATGGTTTTATTATGGTTTTCATATGCCGACTCAGGACACTGTGGAAATCCCCATCTAAATCATCACTGCTGTCTTCTAAAATGTACTTCAATCATATTAACTGATGATACAAAGTGTCATCATACCACCGCAAAGACTGATTACGTGCATCGCCACTTGAATACATCACAGCGATTACGGTGATAATCTGTCTGTTAAGCGCCATTAGATTTACATAACATCCATGTGCGTTCCTTTCGATCCACCTGTACGGTCTCATAACAAACAATCCATAAACGGGGCTAATGTGGAGAATATTCTGCTACATTGGGGACGAAGAATTCTCTTCAGGAGAGTATCACAGGAGCTGCCATTGCTAATTGGCTTGTAATCATTACCATGTCATTACACACGGCGCAGGTTCAGAAGGCTCCGGGGCTTTCCCAACGTAATGCCGGCAAAAAAATGAAGTCGATGTTCGGAGAGGGTGAAAAAACAGATTACTATGTCAGGTATGCCAATCATCATCTATTAGGCATAATACTAGTGCTTTGGCCCCGGTTGCCCTGCAGGCCTGGAAACTTTATATCGTCACTCACATGAATTCAAAAAAATAACAAAAATCATGAAAAAAAAATCAAAAACATTGCTTCAAACCTAATGCGGTTGCAGTCGATGGAGGAGGCAAACTGAATTCAGATGATCCTTTCAAATGGTTACAAGTTGACGAACCACTAAAAAGAGTGTGGGAGCAATATTTTTTATGGCTGAGAACATTAGGCTACATTCCACCATTTACAATGTGTTAGCAGTCTTGTAATAAACAATCCACAGAGTTGTCTGTTACTGATAGGCAGGGGCGAATCTAGCTATTTTGGGGCTCTAGGCAAAATATAAACATGGGGCCCTCAAAAGTAATTTTTCAAACAGCTCACCAGTTGGCATGGAAAGGGTGGGGGGGGTGTTATCTCATATATCTCCGATTGCTTTACATAAGTGACAAATTAAGGACTACTTTTTGTGAGATTATCATGACTTATGTGACAGTTGGGGGCCCCTATGGAAGGCACATTTAGTTGGGGCCCTAGGTATTTGCCTAGGTTTGCCTAATGCAAAGTCCGCCTCTGCTGATAGGAACACACACTGCCTCTTGGGAGGGGACTGAGTGTTGCCCTGTCTGCGATAATTAGCTAGTAGCTAATCATTACACACAGCACAAGTTGATAAACCACCGAAATGAGTGTGGGAGCATTGTTTTACAGCTAAAAACATTCAATTCCACCAAGTCCAATCTGTTTGTGCATAGTTTATTACAAGACTGCAGAGCTGTCCGCTCTGTTAGGACTGTCTGTTGTCTCTTGGGACAGAACCATGCTGTCTGCGTTAATTAGCTAGTAATGATTACTAAGTCATTACGCACAGCACAGGTTCACAATGCTCCTGGGCTTTCGGAACAAAATGGTGCCGAAAACAAAGTCATGTTCTGAAGGGGATGAAGGAAGTGATTGCTGTGTGAGGTACTGTATGCCGATCAACATTAATGGGACACTGTGGAAGATTTTTTGTTGTTTATTTCCAGAATTCATGCTACCCATTCAATAATGTTACCTTTTTCATGAATACTTACCACCACCACCAAATTCTAAGTATTCGTTATGACTGGAAAAATTGCACTTTTCATACATTAAAAGGGGGATCTTCTCCATGGTCCGCCATTTTGAATTTCCAAAAATACCCATTTTTAGCTGCAATAATGACTGTACTTGGACCATACTAGGAAATATTTGTTTATTACTTAGTAAACTTTCATGTAAAGATAAAATTTGGCAATAGACAGCCCAGTTTCAATGAGCAGCATAGTTGCAGTACCTTTTTTTGACCATTTCCTGCACAGTGTCCCTTTAATGAAACAACACAAAGAGGTAGCCTTTTTTTTAGCCTTTGGTTACTTTGCAGTTTGGAATCGTCATCTCCTCTTGATCAAACTACAGAGAGACTGACTACTCCTTCAAACTTCTTGACAAGACAAGGTCTTTTCGAAATATGTTGTGGCCCTAAAGAGGGGCCCGTTTTTAATCTCCAAGCTGTTCGGAAGGGTTCCCCTGAAAAGGGATTTTGATGGCATTATCATTGAACTTTTCAGGTTATTGAATTGATGGAGGTTTTGCCTCACCCACACAGTTGTCGTTGCTGTCATTTTAATTCCAAATACATAACCAGAGGGCCCTCTTTCACCTGGGGCCGTGGTTGTGTGACAGGCCTAGTAGTAGAGTAACGATGTGTAACGATGAGTAAAGATGTGTTTCTACAACACACTGAAATCATTTTGGAAATGCTTTGAGGCTAAAACACTACTTTTTTTTTTTACACACATTTCAATTCCACTGCAGTCTCATATTAAGCAATTTGCACTTTTGGGAATGTGTATGCCTTCTGTCTCTTCAGCAGAGGGTCAGTGCTGCTGCCTGCATCAGCTAATAATTGTAATAGCATCATTACAGCACAGACGTATTCTGTAAGGCTCTAGGGCTTTCTGACCATAATGACAGTATAAAATGAAGCCGATGTTCTGAGGGTTATGAAGCCAATTACTCTGGTGCGCTGTTATATCTGGTTGTTAGGTAGGTATGGCAATCAAAAGTGAAAAGTGAAAGCCCATTGGGAAACTCCAACTCCCATTGTCATTGTGACACAGCACTCCACAGCACACAACTGAACACTGCACACAATGAAATTGCATTTATGCCTCACCCGTGCAAGGAGTGGGGAATGGGGAACAGTGCATTAGGACGATACCATGCTCAGGGTACCTCAGTCATAGAGGATGGGGGAGAGCACTGGTTGATTACACCCCCCACCAACCTGGTGGGTCGGGAGTCGATCCGGCAGCCTTTGGGCTACAAGTTTGACGGCCTATCCGCTCACCCATGACTGCCCTACAACATCAGTTATGTAACACTACAGTAAGTCATTTTTCATGGGAAGTGCTAGTCTCATAACCTGAGTCTCACCCAATGGATAGGGTCAGCCTTGCTCCAGGAGCATCCATCTTTCTAGAGCTACACCATAGGTGTGCGGTAGGTTTCCGAAGGTGTGGTTTTATTTAATATTTAAATCCTTGCTATGGAAACACTTGTCTGACATTTTTAATGAGCTGCTACTTTAACTACTCACAGATTCGAAAATACAGTGCTGCTGATGTGTTTACATACTTGGCAGAATTTATGCTTTAGTACCGATTTGTTGTGTGAACCTCATGCTAGAGGTCTTCTGAGTGGCTAAATGATGGCCTCATTCAAACAATAATCAAAAGAGACACACAATGACTTGTTATCATTCATCATTTTGTCTGAGTTTATATGGTAAACTTACTATGAGCAGCACTGTATATCGATGGACTGCTTCAAATTCAATTAATAAGTCACTGTAATGACTTCAGAATGATTGCTTCAAGGCTGAAAAAAACGTTTACTTTCACTATTTCACTACTTTTTCTACCTCCACATGCGTTCCCTGCTAGCATGTTCCTAATAACCAATCCATAATGTCTACCACATTGGGGCCAATGGAGAGGTCTCTTTAGCGGAGAGTCACAGGGGGACTAAACACTGGCAGGGCTAATTAGGCTAGTAATCGTTAGTGCCATTATATGCAGTGCAAGCAGTACATGGCTCTGGGGGCCTTCCCCAACAGAATGTGAAAGTGATTCTCATTAGTAGCCATTGGCATTGCAAAGCAAAATACACCACGACAAGCAGTGCAGGCGATAAATTCTCAGTCTCTGCATTTAATTTCAGCCATCTCATGTGTGAGCAAAGGGCAGTCCAGCCAGCAGCCACCCTGAAAAGTAGAGTGTTAGGTGGTTCAGTCCCTCCCTGCCACCAGTTAAATAGACAATTTTTTGTGTAACAGTTAACATTTGTAGTGTTGATTTCACTCCCCAATTATTGAATTAATAATTAAATCAATAATGTGGGACTAAAATCAACACTTTAGGTGTTAAATTAAACTGTAGTGTAATTTACTGTGTATTGTCATAAGGACGTTAAGTCAAGCAGAGAATCTGGCTTCAATGCTGTGGCTGAAAAAATGAAAAAAAGAAGAAAAAAAATCACATCAATATATTTTATTGAGCTTTCAGAAAACAAACGCGTCTACTTTTCAGGTTCTTTTCATTTTGACGTGATCACAAGGATCACAGCAAACGTAGTACGAAATTAAGCACAGAGCTATGAAGTAGATCTTCTGGTGGCTTATGAAGGGAAGTGAGTGTCCCACAGAGTTATAAACGTGTCCGTTGTTGACTGCGAAAGCGAAAATCAGCTGTGAAATACGGCTGATTTAAGCACTTTATAGCTGTAGGAAAAGTTATGGAGGTGTGATATACGAGGTGAGGGCGGATGTTAAAAATTGCAAGGCTTTAAAGCTGAGACTTCGGCAGTAATTCACCTGTGACAAAGTGTTATCCCTTACTTCTCTAGAACTGGTATACTCCTCCTGATATTCTCCTTTTAGCAACCTCAAAACGTATTAGCTTGATTGGGATTAAAAAATACATTTATTTCAGCGATAAAAAATGCATCCACACTCAGAGGATAGGAATCACACAAATCATGGTCGATATTAGCTCACGAATCACACAAATTCTGCTCTTTAAATATGCACAAGCACATGCAGGCACGGTTCACTCACAGACATGCCCACATCAGCACTCACACACCCACAGACGTACACACACACGTCTACAGTGCAGACACAGGGAAATGCACGCACAGCACAAACACAGACACACACGCACACAAACACACAGACACACACACACACACACACACACACACACACACACACAAACACACACACACACCTGTGATGATGTCACCTGTTACATTGGTGTGCTTCCGTTATTCACACAACGTATTATCTTATGAAGTATTACCAGTTCCATGACATTTACCTGGAGAATGTGGTAACATGAAACCACCAACACTGGGACATTGTCTGACAGCTAGTTAAGTACTGTGCGAAATAGCTGCTTGGTTAATCTAAACTTCTTGTCTCCATCATATGACTCAGTTGAAGCCTACACCCAAATCGATTAAATAGCTACCTAATTGCTACCCTGGAAATCACCCTTTCTGACTTGGACCAAATGTACCCACACCTCGGCATGTGAGCATTCACATGGCTGAGGGATTCATCAAATGAAAGCACATTGGCACCCACACACACCGGCAGACACATAGTACAGAAAATGGCCCCACAAAAACTCACTGCATGAGCTCTCCCCCCCCCCTCCCTCTCTCTCTCTCCCACACACACAAGGACACGTAGTTCTGGGAGTTCATGTGTCTAACAGAGCGGTCTTGATCTGAATAGAGAGTATCTGAGAGCTGTGTGGTCATTTAGGTTTTGTTCTGTGTCTTCGTGCGTGCGAGTGTGCGTGTGTCTGTGTGTGTCTGTGTGTGTGCGTGCGTATGCATGCCTGTGTGTGTGTTCACGCTTGCGTGTCGGGGGGGAAGGTGGGACTGCCAGCCGCTGTCACCTTTGATCACGGCCGCAACCAAAGCACCCAAAATGGATTAGGACCCGGAGCCCAGGCGTTTGATGTGCGCCATGGGAAAGCTACTTTATCATGTGTCCCTTCCCATTTCAGACGCATGCAGAGCACACACACACACACACACACACACACACACACACACACACACACACACACACACACACACACCTTCATGTCCGCCAACACACATACACTCTAGCGAACACACACATATACAGTACACCTTCATGTCCGCGAACAACACACATACACTCTACACACACACACAACATACACCTTTATGTCCGCCAACACACATACACTCTACACACACATACACCCACATCACACACATCTACGATGCACATACACATGTCCAAAACACATAATACACTGTACACACACACATCCATTCATGTCTGCAAGCACACATATAGGCCCGCAGACAGGGGGGGTCAACAAACGGGTATGTTGTCCCGGGCCCAGGAAGAGAAGGAGCCCAGAATTCGGTCCTTATTGTGTGTATTGAGAGGGGGGGCCCTTACAGATGATTTTGTCACGGGCCCAGCAAAAGCTGTCAGCGGCCCTGCACACATACACTCTACGCACACACCCAAACGCCTATGCACACGTGCACTCATCCATGCATGCATGTGCATGCACACGCACAAGCACGCACAGACACACACACATACACATGCACACATACACACACCAGGCACGTGCACTCCAATACGGCAGGGGAGGCACGGCCTCACCAGCTCCAGATGAGAATGATGAGATGCAGTTAATGTGAATAATAGTAACAATAACAGCTATTGTTTTCGAGCATCTGCACCATAACTACCATTTGAGCAGTATTTAAACAGTTTCACTCATTTTCAATCATTTCCGTGGCCAAAATCGTAATATTTGCCCATTTCATGTCAAATTGCTCCGAAAACTCTGAACTGGCCTCACCCCGGATTGCGCAATCCCTCGTTAACAAAGTTGCGCGCATGCGCCATGTTGCTCGTTCTGTGAATGCAACCTGGTAATATTGTATTAAACGTTTTTATACACTTAATAGAAGTATGTATGGTGTGCCCTCATTTCCTGATATTTTTAAAATATTTTCTACGTGTGATTATCATTTCTTTACTCTGGACGCTTTGGCATAACGCCCACTGAAAGATACAATGGTGAGGCGAGCAGTAGCCTGGCCGCAGACTCCTTCTGGTGTTGAGTCTTGCTGGACAGTTACGTCAAAGCGAATCTGAAGTTCACAATACAGTCAGTCGGTGTTGTTGGCTAGCTTGTTCACGTTGACTGCTACAAGTGGATTTCATAACGAAACTAAGAGCATTCTCAAAGTTGGATTTCCAAGGGGAAAATATGTGATAAAGAATGGAGGACCGACAGAGCTGAAGGGTTTTCTACTCAGGTGACCGGTCAGAATAACTACCCGATCATTTCAAAGTGAGTGGTACAACACTGCAGAAAATATTGTTGTTTCCCCTGTGTCTTGTTTGCAACCGGCGAGAATGTGTGGAAGACCATTCGCATGGGATTTTACGACTTAACAATTTACTAAGGACTAAGGAGCCTCACGAAACACAAATCCTCGCGGCTACTCATATTCCATGCCAAATTGCTTTGGACGTTTTGGGGCGACGTTTGGGGCTTTGGATGAACAGCACCGGCTAAAGTAACGTTAGCATGCACAACGCTAAAGTGAAGGAAAAGAGCGGCGCATGGACCTGATGCACGAGTTCAGGTAGGACCAATTTCCTATGTGTGTGAAGCCTGTTTGTGAGACCCGTGGGGAGGGAGAGAATCCGCCGTGATTCTTGTCCAGTGTGGTAGCTTTTGTGATGGGCACCGGATTCTCATGTGCCCGGTAACTGTTTGTAAAGTTGAGTACAGGGTACCGTTGAGGTAAATCAAATATACCCGTGTAACTACAAGACTCTGATTTAATTCCAAGGTATAGGCATAACAGAAATGACAGTCCCAAAATATTTGGTGACCATATCGAAGCGTGTGTAATATCTGTTTACGTTGACATTCGCTTCCTGCCACACCTTTGTCCCACATCGCTTGCCGTAGCCTCGTACAAGTAGATGTAGGCCTACATTTGCACGAGAATCCAGTTCGTATCACGAAAGCTATCACACCGGTTTGTTCGCCGTGGTGCTCAGTGGTCTATATGACACCATGTTTTGAATCCTGTGTGTCTTGAGCATCCGCCGTGATGCTCAGTCTACATTGCTGCTGCTGTGTGGTTTATGTGAGATCACTGTTTGAATCCTGTGTGTGTGTGTGTGTGAGAGCAGTGGGCTGTGAAGGAGCTTACACTCTCCACTACTCTCCCCTCACCTACCCTCCTCTTCTCCCCTCCTTTTCTCCTCTCCTCTCCTCTCCTCTCCTCTCCTCTCCTCTCCCCTCCTCTCCTTTAATTTCCTTTCCACTTCTCCCTCTCTCCTCTCTTCTCCTCTCCCCCTCTCCTCTCTTTTCCCATCTCCTCTCCTCTTCTCTCTTCTCCTCTCCCTCTCCTCTCCTTGAGCTCCTCTCCTCCTCCTCTCCACTCCTCCTCCTTTCTCCTCTCATCTCTTCTCCTCTCTCTTCTCCTCCCCTCTCCTCCTCTCTCATCTCCTCTCTCCTCTTCTCTCCTCCTCTCCTCTCCTCTTCTCTCCTCTCCTCTCCTCTCCTCTGCTCTGCTGTCCACATTGGTGCTGTGTGGTATATGTGAGACCACTGTTTGAATCCTGTGTGTGTGTGTGTGTGTGTGTGTGTGTGTGTGTGTGTGTGTGTGTGTGTGTGTGTGTGTGTGTGTGTGTGTGTGTGTGTGTGTGTGTGTGTGTGTGTGTGTGTGTGTGTGTGAGAGAGAGAGATCTAATAGCATTTTCTCTGCGGAAATGCAGTAAGCTTATGTCAAAATATGTAGGCCTACCTTATGTTAAGAAAGCTGCTATGACATATGGAACTTGTCGGTAGGCCTATTTGGCAATTATTTATTTGAAAATCTGATATTGAAAAAGTTGCCTCACCAGCCATAAATCCCAGCGCACGTCACTGGCACACACGTACACACAGAGACACACACACACACACACACACACACACACACACACACACACACACACACACACACACACACACACACACACACACGAAAACATAAAAACACACACACACACAGCTTTGCAAATATCTATGAAATAACAGGGAGTAAAAAGCATCCAGCTGTGTCTGTTTGTACTGTATGTGCCCATGCTAGCTCTGAGCAGATGGACCAATAATGAGAATAGTGGTGATCAGAAACACACACACACACAAGCGCACACACACACACACAAACGCACACACACACACACACACATGCACGAGACCACACACACACACATACACACATGCACGAGACCACACACACACACACACACTCGCATACATACACACACACACGAGACCACACACACACATACACACACACGCACAAGACCACACACACACACACACACACACACACACATACACGAGACCACACACACACACACACACACACACACACACACACACACACGAGACCACACACGCACACACACACACACACACACACACACACACACACACACACACACAAGACCACACACGCACACACACACACACACAAAGACAAACACATGAGACCACACACACACACACACACACACACACACACACACACACACACACACACACACACACACACACACACACACACACACACACACACACACACACACACACACACACACACACACACACAGGGTAGTCACAATCAGCTCAAGACTCACAAATGCTAGTCTTTTACGCATAGAACACAAATGCAGCACTTCTAAACACACCGAAAAATACAGATAGGCAGACACACACACATACAAGCTTGCACTCAAACAGACACAAACACAGGCACAGACAGACAGACAGACACGTTGTAACGAAATGCCCTCTCTGCCTTTCCCAAGTGAGAGCGCGTCGTTATCTTTTTTCTCTCCTACATTTCCCATGCATCCTTGCTATTGGGGAGTGGCTATAAATACACCCATGTTCAAGTTCAATGGCGGTGAGACGATCAAGCAAACAACAGCCTGAAGAGTGAAGACAAGAAGAAGGGTGTGCGCCATGGAGGTGTACTTTAAATATGACCGTTTAATTGTTAAAGACTTTGCTAACGTTTCCTAAGGCTGCTGTGCCGAGAAAAGGATCAGACGGGCAAGTCATCAGTGGAATCCTCGTTTGCTCGCCTACTCGCACGAACCAGGGCGTCTCCGGAGAATTTGGATGCGCTGTTCTGCCATGAGCGTGGCTGGCAAGGACCTGGAGGTTTCCCACACCAAAGTCAAGCTGTCTGCAACCCAGACCTGAGCAACGACGTGTAAAGGACGGTAAAAGACTCATCTCTGCGCACCTGGCTCTCTCATCTCGCTCTCAACTCTACTGCTGCTGGTCTCTCACC
Source organism: Engraulis encrasicolus (assembly GCF_034702125.1). Lineage (NCBI taxonomy): Eukaryota > Metazoa > Chordata > Actinopteri > Clupeiformes > Engraulidae > Engraulis > Engraulis encrasicolus. The sequence continues at coordinate 39,285,702 of NC_085859.1, read as the reverse complement.
CGCCTCCGTAAACCATCTCTCCGTTTCCATTCACACACACGCAACGCGCACACATACACGCTGATAACACAGGACATTATCCCTTTTTTGTTTTGCTTTGAATTGAGAAATAATGTTATGTAAATAATTTGAAGAGTGCACTACTAAAAAACAACAAAAGTATTTTTTTGTGTGGAACTTGAGTTATTGAGTTACTGCCTTATCACTGGTTATTTATTCATTGTGGGACGGTAACAGGTTAAACCGGCGGCAGTGTTCTTCTCGCTGCCTGGCGCCCAACTCAAAATCATTTTAAAACTTGAAATATAGTCGGTGGCTCCGTTACAGATGGCGCCCAACGTGGGGCAGTAGTGAGGCGTGTTCCCATTTTGAATTAAGCTTCTTAGTTTAATTTATCCAGTGATTAAGAAAAAAAACTGTTGTAAAATATGTTGTGTATGAAGTGCATGGTTTATAGCCCATTACAATTACGTTTTCAGTGCTTTTGAAAGTTGGACACTTTAATGAAAGCTATGCTTTAATTGACTTTAATATACTCTTCCGAACTGAACTGAAAAGGGCTGACTTTGAACTGAGCGGATTACAAAAAAACGGTGGATGCAGTTTGAAAGTATTGTATTGCGTCAATGCAAGTTGTGTTGTTAGAATTGTAAAGCAGGGAAACAATGTTTATGATTTTTATTATTTTATAAACATTCCTGTTACTTTATACACCATCAACACATACAAATTATTTTCACCGCACACATACACCAAGCATTGCGCGCAATTCCATCATGGAAAACAATAGTGTTCCTCCCTGGAGTGCTCTTTTCAAATTGGAGAGGCGGGTGATGGGAGAGCTCAACGGTCTGTTGGAATACGTGAAGAAACTGTGCCAGGATATCAAACATCACGAACAACAGGTTGCTGATGTGCGTGCCCAGATGGCTCAGCTCCGTCGCGCACTCCAACAGTTTTCCCGTGCCAGCCAACAGGACTCCAACCGGGTGTCCCCGGTGATCCAGACGGCTTCCATAATGACTTCGGTTCGCCCTCCTCTGTCCCTCCGTGCTACAAGACACCGCAAAGCTACGAGGAAAGTCACCAGACCCACTATTGGCATCTTCTCCTCTGCGCCAGTGATTCAGCCCACGCACCCTCCGACGTTTCCAGTCCCCATCTCCAAGGTGAGGGCCGAGCAGCAAAAGTGTCCTGCTGTTCGCCACCTTCTACATTCTCTACAAGGAGGCTGTGAAATGGTCGGGGACAAGTACACAGTTTCTGCTGGACTGGTGTTTAGGAAAGCCCAGTCTAGTAAACCACGACTGTATGTGCCATCCTCGCTGGTGACTGAGGTGCTACGCGCGCATACGCAACTGCATGGCAACCAGGGCTTATTTAAAACATACAGACAGTTACATGCCGTGGCATTCTGGCCACGACTGTGGAGTTCCATTAAAAACTTTTTGAAGACGTCTGTTGATGTTCACGGTGATGCCGGCTGTGGCACGCCACTGAGCGCACCCGTCAGATGCAGTGCGCCTTCTAGGTCAACAGTAGCAGTGGTACAGCCTTCTCTGCTGTCGGACCCTACCCCAACGTCAGAAGACGACAGGTATTCTGCCTCTGTTTTCAAAATCTTCCATTCTCTTGTTGCGACAAATGTTAGTAGGAAAGATGAACATTTTAGTTCGGATTATTCAGAAGAAGATGAAACGGACATTCTTTGTTACCCGGGATAAAAGTTTTCCACAACCAAGGGTTGTTTCTCCAAGGGGGGGAGAGTGTAACGAAATGCCCTCTCTGCCTTTCCCAAGTGAGAGCGCGTCGTTATATTTTTTCTCTCCTACATTTCCCATGCATCCTTGCTATTGGGGAGTGGCTATAAATACACCCATGTTCAAGTTCAATGGCGGTGAGACGACCAAGCAAACAACAGCCTGAAGAGTGAAGACGAGAAGATGAGTGTGCGCCATGGAGGTGTACTTTAAAGATGGCCGTTTAATTGTTAAAGACTTTGCTAACGTTTCCTAAGGCTGCTGTGCCGAGAAAAGGATCAGACGGGCAAGTCATCAGTGGAATCCTCGTTTGCTCGCCTACTCGCACGAACCAGGGCGTCTCCGGAGAATTTGGATGCGCTGTTCTGCCATGAGCGTGGCTGGCAAGGACCTGGAGGTTTCCCACACCAAAGTCAAGCTGTCTGCAACCCAGACCTGAGCAACGACGTGTAAAGGATGGTAAAAGACTAATCTCTGCGCACCTGGCTCTCTCATCTCGTTCTCAACTCTACTGCTACTGGTCTCTCACCCGCCTCCGTGAACCATCTCTCCGTTTCCATTCACACACACGTAACGCGCACACATACACGCTGATAACACAGGACATTATCCCTTTTTTGTTTTGCTTTGAATTGAGAAATAATGTTATGTAAATAATTTGAAGAGTGCACTACTAAAAAAACAAAAGTATTTTTTGTGTGGAACTTGAGTTATTGAGTTATTGCCTTATCACTGGTTATTTATTCATTGTGGGACGGTAACAGGTTAAACCGGCGGCAGTGTTCTTCTCGCTGCCTGGCGCCCAACTCAAAATCATTTTAAAACTTGAAATATAGTCGGTGGCACCGTTACACACGTCACACATACACACACGTCACGCACACACACACACACCGCTGCCATCCCCCTCAGCTCTCTCCCTTTCTGCTGTTTTCTGTTGTGATGAATGCGCTTAAATGGATGAAAGGAAAGGAGGCCGGTAGGTGCTCTCCCTCTCTCTCTCTTTCTCTCTCTCTCTCTTTCTCGCTCTCTCTCTTTCTCTCTTACTCTTCTTTCTCTCTCTCTCCCTCTCTCTCTCTTTCTCTCTCTCTCTTTCTTTCTCTCTCTCTCTCTCTCTCCCTCTCTCTTTCTCGCTCTCTCTCTCTCTCTCTCCCTCTCTCTTTCTCGCTCTCTCTCTCTTACTCTTCTTTCTCTCTCTCTCCCTCTCTCTCTCTCTCTCTCCCTCTCTCTTTCTCGCTCTCTCTCTTTCTCTCTCCCTCTCTCTTTCTCGCTCTCTCTCTCTCTCTCTTACTCTTCTTTCTCTCTCCCTCTTCTTTCTCTCTCTCTCCCGCTCTCTCTTCTTTCTCTCTCTCTACCTCTTCTTCCTCTCTATCTCCCTCTTCTTCCTCTCTCCCTCTTCTTTCTCTCTTTCTCACGCTCTCTCTCTCTCTCTCTGACACACACACACGTCATTACTCATCGGCTCCTCCTCTCTCACCCTTTCATTTCCTCTCTCTCTCTCCCTCTCTTATGCATGCTCTCTCTATCGCATGTGACGTCTGTTTGTCGGCCTTCCATTTGCCTCATTCATTCCCTTTTCTCAGTGCTCCCTTCATGTCGGCCTCTTTTTTCCCTCTCCACAATTAGCCTCTTTTTGTCTATTGTCCTCTCCGCTCTCTTCATCTAGCCTCCTCTCCTCTAGCTAACTCTTTATTTCTCTCTATCCATATGTCGGTGTCTTTATTTCCGTCCTATGCCTCCCCCTCTCTCTCTTTCTCTCTCTCGCTCTCTGCCTGACTGAGCCTCTTTCTGTCTTCCTTCTCTCCCTCCCTACTGTCTCTTTTTTCTTTGTTAATGGTTGTTAGAGCTGTCGTCTCTAATAGTGTCTGGATTTCACTCTCGTGTCTGTCTCTCTCTCGCCTATAAAGTGTGACTGGGTCTCGGTCTCGGTCTCGGTCTAAGTCTCTCACTCTCTCTCAGGGCCGGCGATAAGCAAAGACAGACAAGGCGGTTGCCTAGATCTCCAAATGTCTAGTGGACACCATAGTAACGCCAGAAAATCCCACAGAATTAGAATGTCAAGTTAAATAGCTCAATCAGATGCTACGATGCTAGTTTATATATGCCAATTTCTAAATGCAAAAAAGGGGTCTTTCGCCTAGGGCACCAAATTGACTAGAACCGGCCTTGCTCTCTCTCTCTCTCTCTGTCTCCTATATTAGAGGCAGGCAGTGCCGGGTGTGTGGCAGTGTCCTCCTGTATAAAGTGTCTGTGTGGGTGTGTGGTGGCAGTGTCCTGTGTAAAGTGTCTGGGTGGGTGTGGGTGTGTGAGTTTGGGTGTGGGTGGATGGCTGAGTGGGTGTGGGTCTGGGTGGATGGTGCGGGTGGGTGTGGGTGTTGGTAGATGGTGGCAGTGTCCTGTGTAAAGTGTCTGGGTGGGTGTGGGTGTTGGTGTTGGTGTTGGTGTGGGTGTGTGAGTGTGAGTGTGGGTGGATTGCTGGATGGGTGTGGGTCTGGGTGGATGGCTGGGTGGGTGTGGGTGTTGGTGGATGGTGGCAGTGTCCGTTGTAAAGTGTCTGGGTGGGTGTGGGTGTTGGTGGATGGCTGGGTGTGGGTGTTGTCCTGTGTAGTGTCTGGGTGGGTCGGGGGGTGTGGGTGTGGGTGTTGGTGGGTGGTGGCAGTGCCTGTGTAAATTGTCTGGGTGGGTCGGTGGGTGTGGGTGGATGGCTGACTGATGGATGGCTCTCATTCAGCTGCTGACCAGCCTAATGATCACATGCCAGCCACTAGCCACACTCAGGGCCGGGGGCCAACACTGTGTGTGTGTGTGTCTGTTATATTGCCTGTGGGTGTGCGTGTGCGTGTGTGCGCGTGTGTGTGTGTGCGTGCATGCGTCCGTGTGTGTGTGCATGCATGCGTGTGCGTGCGGCCGTGTGTGTGTGCATGTGCGTGCTGTGTGCATATATGGCTGGCTGTGCCTGTACATGCATGTGTGTGATTAACTCAGTCAGAGTTGATAAGCGTTTTACTGGTACATTTATTTTATGTTCATAGTGATAGATAGAAAATGATATCCACACGAGTCATGAGTCTCTCTCTCTCTCTTCCTGTCTCTATAAGTGTGTCTCTCTCTATACTATGGCTGTCTGTCTCACTCTAAAGGGCCGTACACACACGTCGCTGCTATTTACTCGCTACTTGCTCACTCGCCTACTTGCCACTCGCTCTGGGTGATTTTGTTTACTGGTTGTCATGGTTCCCGCTGTCCGCGCCAATAACGTCCGTACGAAACAAAATGTAGGCCTACGCTGTTTAACGTTGATCGTGTGCTGTGCAAAACCATGCATATGAGCCTTTGATGGTGTACACTGTATTGGATGTATTTTCCTCAACACTTCAAAGTGTGATGGCGTGCAGAAGTTGGGTGGTCAGAACACCACAGGGGCAACGTCATCTGTCAATAATCTGTATCCTGCATTCCAATTGGTTACTCGCTTAACTGGCGTCGCTCGAAGATAAAATAAGTTTATCTCGGAACCCGCCCACATCGCATCGCTTGTACTCTCCTCGCCTACTCGCCAGCGAGACTCGCTGGAACACGTAGACATTCTATTGACTTCATCCGCTGAGCGAGTAACCAGCAGCGACGTGTGTGTACGGCCCTTAAGAGTGTCTGCGCATGATTGTGTGTGTATTTATGCATTAAAGAGCAGTGTGTGTGTGTGTGTGTGTGTGTGTGTGTGTGTGTGTGTGTGTGTGTGTGTGTGTTTGGATGTGAAACATATGTAGAAAATGTAATATATGACATAATTTATGATTCGTTATTAAATCATGCAACTGATTTCCAGCTTTTAGTTACTTTAGTTACATCCCATTTTATTTTATCTTTACAAAATTACACTTGGGTCACATCCAGAAAATGCTGATAGCATTTTGTTAACAACTGGTCCCAGACAATATGCAATCGCCAGTAATATACAGTATGTTCCAATCTGTCCTGTATGACTTTTAGTATATATGGAGAAAATTATCTTAAAGAGCCTGAACATTTTATGTACTATGGCATATATTCTAAAGAAAATGAAAAGAATGCCGCACACTCTGCTCCGTGTTTTATTGGTGAAGTGACGTTTCGGCCGTGTGGCCCTCTTCAAACTATGGCACATATTCAACATCATAAGAGCTTAACATTTGGCACTGTAGTCACAGTTGTACTGCTCAGTTTAAAAACATGCATACAGTATCTGTCTGTGTGTGTGTGTGTGTGTGTGTGTGTGTGTGTGTGTGTGTGTGTGTGTGTGTGTGTGTGTGTGTGTGTGTGTGTGCGCGCGCGTGCGTGCGTGCGTGCGTGCGTGCGTGAGTGTGTCCTTGAGTGCCCTTGGGTGAATGCGTCTCCTAAATGCAATGTTTTGGCTTACGTTATGGCCATCAGCTTATGGAATGTACCCAGGCAGACCAGGGGTACATTTCTCAAAAGAGAAGTTGTTAGCCTGTTAGCAACTTTGGTAGTTGCCAATGGGAAAATGCATTGAAAACAACAAAGTAGCTAATGTAGTAAGCAACTTTGGTTTTGAGAAATGCACCACAGAGTGGTTGCAACAGATAAATGTTGTTATTTTGTTTATACTGTAAAGATACTCTGGGTCAGAAGGGCATGAAGGAAGGAGGCGAGCATGACTGGGTAAGAGAAACACTGTGGCCTACAGTACGAGCGTGCGCGCACACACACACACACACACACACACACACACACACACACACACACACACACACACACACACACACACACACACACACTCTCTCTCTCTCTCACACAAACACACTCTCTCTCTCTCACACACACACACGCACACACACACTCTCTCTCTTTCTCTCTCTCACACAAACACACTCTCTCTCTCTCTCACACACATGCACACGCACACGCACACACACGCGCGCGCACGCACACACACACACACACAAGAGACGCAATTTATGATTCTCTTTGCACATTCTGTGGGTCTTTATCACAGTTATTAAGTCATGAATTTGTTAAATGTGCAAAATTGCATTTTGGGCAAATGGACAATGGCTCCCACATTAACATAATGGCAAGGAGGCATCTCGCATGCATTGTGCATAATCACTGACTTCATTACAAAACAGAATGAGGACCAAGTCATAAATTATCGGAGCACATAAATTATCAGGGCGAATAGAAAAATTGTGTGTGTCAGTTGTCTGTGGCATACTGTATGGAAATTCCCGGACACCAAGAGTACATTTAGATTTACAAGTATAATTATTATTCGTTTTGTCATAGAGTGTGGCAGATTCGTCCATTAGTTGTCAAGGTGAAAAATGGGGTAAACATCGCAATTACCAGCATTGCCATTTTTTAATTTTCTGATTAAGCAGTGCAGTCAGAAATGCTAACCTTGAGACATCAGCATAACTTACACCAAAGACAATGCGTGAGGCTATGAACTGAACTGACATACAATCTCAACATCTATGCAAAATATCAGCAAGGATTTTTTTTTAACCCTATTCAGACTGGGCTTTTTTGGCATTCCTGGGCCTGGGCCCCTCATAACTCATGAACGGAATACAGTATGACTACGAAACTTGGGGGAGATTATCTACATATGGACATCTATGAATGACATCATTTTTGTGTAATTATCTGGTATTATGACGTCATTATGACATCATTATCTTATTATGCCCAAAATATCGTCATAATGGATTTTCCAACAAATTTAGGTAATGCACTTACATTTTAATGATTTTATGCTTCAAACCACTTAAATGCTCACAAAGTTGTCTGATGCTAATGGAAATAACAAAACAATATGAAAAAATATGGCGTCATAGATATGGTAAAGTGATTTTTGGTCAGACATACCTTAAACTTCATGAGAGTCCTTTCAACATTGGACTTCTTCCTGTGGTACTCTATTACATAAATAATGGACAGAGACCAAAGTTCAGCAGTGAATAATACAGTGTATCTCAGCCAAGAGAGCTATGGCTATTGTTTGACAAGTGGAAATTTTTTATCTCATGTTTTCAGAAAGAAGCTTTTTAAACGACTTCGCCAAACAATTAAATTACCCTCGTTTCATTTTGGCTCTTTGCACTTTCCCGGATCATTTAAATTAGGGGTCAGTGGCATGTATTGTTCAATTTCTATTTCTATTATTCAGCAGATTTTTTTTGGCCTGTCCTCCTTCGTTCCACTTGAAATTATTTGCCTTGTTGGCAAATGACCGCCATAACTTTGGGATTTACTTGATGTCAGCTATAAAGTTCCTCTTTCCTTGAAGTCTTGAAGGGTTTTTTGTGTTTTGTGAATGCACACAGCGTTTGATAATTTGCACGAGAATAAAACACTTAGTTAAATGAGCTTGATTTTCTGTGTGCTCTACTGTCCACATATAATTCAGGAGGTTCTGGGTGTAGCCTTGATAATTCTTCACCCAGACGATAATCTTGCTGCAGAGCAAGCTGACTGAGTAATAGGCACACACATTTGCTTACTTCATGCCTATCTATAAAGGCACATTTGAACTCTACTCCATGGCCTGTTAATAACTCTGCTAAGTACCTATTCGTCCTGATACCTATAGGGTTGTCCAAGTAAATGAAGGATGAATCACCGCACACTGATATCTTTGCTAGTAGTTTTACCAGCAAAGATACCAGTGTGTGGTGATTCATCCTTCATTTACTTGGATTACTCTTACTGCACATCACCAGCACCTGGACAGTGGTTGTGCACAGGGACGTTACTTTGAGACCTATAGGGTTGTCTCACCTATAATGAGACTGGCGCAGTCACCTTTAAGTCTGAGTAACAAAGCTTGAAACCAGTGTCCCACCACTCGGTACAGTAGTTTATGTTTAAAGATTAGGGACGCTGTGCAATGCCCCAGGCCTTGTGTTTGAGTCTTGGTGTTCGCGTGTAGGCATGCAAGCTTGCTTAATGAGTCTTGGGAGTCAGAGCGCGAAGGAGTAGAATGGGCTTTAGCGCAACTGAATGGAAACTCTGAAATTATCGTACATCAGGGATTTTTCCACAGTATTGATCATACATTGAACAAAGGTCAAAATTATGACACAAATACAATAGTTATCGTACATCTGGCAACACAGGGTGTCAGGGTATTCAAATTTTGCTTGCGGCGGGTAATCAAATGAACAACATAAATGGTTTAATCGATTAATTTGCTGCTATGACCTGTCTACCGTTGAGCTTTCAGAATGGAACACTGAATTTCGCCTCTTTTCAATTCACTCGTTGGACTTGGGGTTGTCCATGCCTTGTCACATCATCTTGTCTGTGGAGATTCTCATTCATCCAGGTTATAGTATCCGAATGAGGTTAGTTATACATGGATGGACATGGACTTCTTTTTAGTCCAGTTTCTTATTAATGCATACATCTTCATTTTCAAATCATCTTCATTTTTCCTCATGGCACGCACACATGCACACATGCACACACACACAGACACACACACATTCATTTTATTCTTGAGTTATTCCGTGTCAGTTAACACAAATATTCGAGGCTGTCCATTTGTAATGAAAATAGATAATCTGGAAAAAAGAACACGACTGTAATCAATCATCTGTCTTGGCATTGGGGCATTCAGCAGCAGCTATACCTTGATGTTGTACAACTGGCAACATTTCGTAGAGTCCATTAAGACATCATATAGAGAACATCAGCTCCAATAGCAGGCAATGTACTGCCTGTAGTACTCACCCAATTAGCAAAGGGCCTGGATTTATTGCGGAGCCCACTACAAATTGAAACAAGTATGAAGTGCATTTAAGTCTGACAACAGTGAACAGTGAACAGCCCATACAGGCTTTTTTCCTCAGTCCTCGAATTTCCTGTCTTACAAAAGTAGTATCTTATTATTAATGTCATATATTAAAATGTAATTCATTTATTTATTCATTCGCCTTCTTTTGTAGGGAAAGTTACCATCTTTTGGACGAATTGTGCATTGTAACTACAGTATATCACGAAAGTGAATACACCCCTCACAGTTTTGCAGATTTTTTAGTATATCTTTTCATAGGAAAGCATTACAGAAATGTAACTTTGACACAATGATTAGTTACCTTTTAACAACATATTTAACCGCTTAAATTTCTTGTTCACTCAGAAAAAAACAAAATACAGCCATTAATGTTTGAACATGTACTCACAAAAGTGAGTGCACCCCAGATTAAAATCCGGTAGAGAAGGGGCTATGTTGGCTCGAATCGTCTCGAAATGAAACGAAATGAAAAGGGATGACAAGGGAGGTCATCAGTGTGCGTTTCAACCTTTCTTTGCATTGAACTTTTACATTTTGAGTCTGCATCTGGCTTAAATAGATTGGTGTGAGATTTGAATGCAATCCTATGGAGAATATCATGATCTGCTTCAGTAGTCACAGTGCATGTTGACATGTATGTTTCTTTTAGGTGTATTTCATATTGCCAATGTTGACAGCATTCATGCGTCCCCAAACCATGTCAGTCCCACTACCATGCTTGGCTTATGAGAGGATACACCTTTTTCGTAAAACTCACTTGTTTACCACCACACATGCTTGACACCATCTAAAGCAAATTGGTGAAAGACCAAGATAAACAAATTTGCTTTAGATGGTGTCAAGCATGTGTGGTGGTGACCTCCCTTGTCATCCCTTTTCATTTCGTTTCATTTCGAGACGATTCGAGCCAACATAGCCCCTTCTCTACCGGATTTTAATCTGGGGTGTACTCACTTTTGTGAGTACATGTTCAAACATTAATGGCTGTATTTAGTTTTTTTCTGAGTGAACAAGAAATTTAAGCGGTAAAATATGTTGTTAAAAGGTCACTAATCATTGTGTCAAAGTTAAATTTCTGTAATGCTTTCCTATGAAAAGATATACTCAAAAATCTGCAAAACTGTGAGGGGTGTATTCACTTTCGTGATATACTGTACATATACTGAATTTGAATATCAACTGCCAAACTAAGCTGAGGTTGGTAAGACAGGTGGTGAAGGAGCTGATTCTCAACATTGAGCTCAAGTGTGAAACTTCCTCTCCTGTGAAAGGAAACCTCCAGATGAACAAGTCTCTCAGCAACACTTGACCGATCGGAGCAATTTGGGAGTGTCAAGAAGCAAGCTTTTTCTTATCAAGCTTGCTCTGGAGGGGAGAAAAACACCTGAGGTATTCTCTCCCACAGACTCTCTGGACTGTGGAGTAATGACCTCAAGATTGAACTTTCTCACTTAGGTTGACGAATGCTGACCAATAGATAGTAGTAGACAGAGCAAGCTGCCAATGCAGTTTTGTCAACTCAACTTCAAAGGTAACAATAATAAAACAGTTATAAACTAGAAGCACTCAGAGAGCGCAGACCTCCGCCACCTGTCTTTCTGCCTTCTTTTTGCAGAGTTAGAAAATGTTTTGCCCTGTCCCACAATTCAATTTGATTTGCCCTGTCCCGCAATTCAATTTGCGGTCACTAGGGGTGTCTAGATGTATAGGCCAGCAATGGTGAAGAATCTTTTAAAAAGTCCTGGTTCCGGTTTGTGATCCAGATCACCACCAGAATTTACAGTAATCACTTGTTCCTTGGGTCAACTCCACAGAGTTTCAAATCCGTTCATAGCTTTCTGAGTTCTCCTGCTGACAGACAGACAGACAAACAAACAGACAAACCAACGTGACCGAAAACATAACCTCCTTGGCGGAGGTAGAAAACCCCCCATAAAAATGTGTGTGTGTGGCGTTCTATGAATTATCTCGACTTTGCAGTACACCTTTTGTACAATTTAGATGATTGTATGTGTGGCCTATTGTCACATAACCTTCAGATAAAGGACACAAAAATGAATCTGTATCCATTCCACATGAGTGCTCAGGGCCTCAAGACTGGGCCAAAACCCTGCAGCCTGTAGCAGGGCAATGACCCGTCCTCTATTTGACAGCCAAGAAAACAGTCCTGGGGCCTTACTCGGACCCAATATCATATCTCCAGAGATGCTGCTTTGCTGTGACAGTCCTGGCCTGCTGCCTTACCTGAAAGGTCTGCAGAGAATCTACAGAGAATGGAGGGTAGGGATGCACAGCAACACTTTTTTTGAAAACCGATACCAGTACGAGTACATTCGTTTCCGTACTTGACGATACCGAGTACCAATACAGATACTTTTCCCCTCAACATACAATGAAAATAAATGCATGACCTTGCTTTTTACACCTGTCATATTTGTTTTATTGTCAATTTCCATATATATGTAAAGGTTAGTAATGTATGTAATGTATGCTTTTTCCCCCACGCTGCTTTCAAGTCAACAGAATGTGACAAGATGTTGTGTTGTTTCATGTAATAGCAGTATCGGTGCCTGGTATCGGCAAGTGTTTGACGAGTACTAGTATAAGTATAATGACCAAGTATCGGGGCCGATACACCAA
>NC_085859.1:39263504-39266004 GCF_034702125.1 Engraulis encrasicolus | reverse complement strand
GGAGAAAATTGGACAGCAGTGAAAACATTTTGACTGGAACGCTTTCAAAGGAATCTCTTGCGCTGCATGAAACAGCAGCACCATCGCGGAGCTTAGTTTGCACTCTCTACCCCCAAATACATTTTACAATGCAGAGTGACCAATACTTCCTGTGACACTGAGTGCTGCAGGATGTTTTCAATTGAATATGTTTGGGAGTGCTGACCCCTTGTAATGTACCGTTTCTGAGGTGTAAAAAAGAAGAACAATCTTGCCTTTGGGAAGTTAACATCCAGAAAATGAAACAACAAGAATAAAGTCAGCAACACCAGGCTTCCATTTCTCTTTTTTTCATGAGGTTTCGGGCAGTATGCCGTTCATCAGAAACATATTAAAAAAGCATAGGCGGTTTTGGCATTGAGCAAGGTCGGGCCATTGCCCAGGGCCTCGGCCATTCAGGGCCTCATCGCTTGGTATTCATTTTCATGCATTTATACATCATCCATTATTATGAGGGGCCTCAAAATTGTTCTTTGCCCAGGGCCTCAGATTTCCTAAAACTGAGAAAAAAGAGAAACGGAAGCCTGGTGCTTTATTTTTGTTGTTTCAGTTGACTTAGTCCAGCGTCCATTTGAGACAGATGTGTATGTTTTCTTTGTTGAACATCCACATTTTTTTTTACTTCATTTCTTCCCATCGGCAGTGTTACAACTGAGCTAGTTCATTGAACTATAGTTCACAAACTACTTCAACTTTTGGGCGAAAGTGAACTGAACACACACTATTTACTGCCTGATGAACAAAGTTCAGAGTTCATTCTGGTTCCTAGTCTGACTTTCCGGGTTACATTGAAGAAACACTGAAATTGAAAACTTAATTCAACAGTTTAGAAAACTACTGTTGCTTTAAACGCACAACCATCCAAACCAATCACTTCCTTTTCTCATCAGCAAAGGACACCATGGGTGCGTTCCAATATGCAACCTTGCGTCCTCCACTTGGGCTTGCGGCCTCACGTTTTGCTGATGCCCCGCCTTCCCCGGCTGTCAGTCTAGCCACAAAAACTTTTGGGGGACTATTCTTCATTTACCATTCACTTTTGTAAATGAGAAAATGACATTACACTTCAGCTTTTGCGAGATATTGAAATATAATGCTGTTGTCAGTGATGTCAACACGACGTATTACTTCCTGATACGAGGCTACAAGCACAAGTGGAGGACGCAAGGTCGCATATTGGAACGCACCCCATTTTGCCCTATATCAGCCATTTCAAGTGAAATTACTTTAACTTGATTTGATGTATGTGTAAACTCACCCATAAATAGAGGCATAAATCTTCTGTGATAGCACCAAAAGTAATTGAGTTATGCATAATTAGATTACCTTGTTCTCCCATGACAAGCACTATAATATTTGACAGATGTGTTGTGTCGGTTTTCTAAAGTAATCATTTGGGGTGGTTTATGCTTTGGCACAGGACTCAGGAGTGGTTTTGTTAGGGAACAGAGACAGGTTTGGTTAAACATTTTGGGCCTATTCTTGTATCTTTTCCGAAAGCCAGGACATTTTCTGTTTACTTTTTCCCAGAGACGAAGAAATTGGCATAATTAATTTGTTATTCGTTTCTCTGAGCTATGGCCCGCGTTTAGCTCCGTTTCCATTCTCTTGTATGTCACTTGTATTTTCCCCTTTCCCTTCCTTTCATTCCAGTTTTTTAGCCATTCCTTGTCTTTTCCCCCCTCCTCCCGACTTTCTCCCTTTCTCTTTCTTTCACCCCACGTTCTTTGGACTTGCACAATTTATGCTGTTTATCCATTCCCCTGACCTTCCCCCCAATGATCCCGCCGGCCATTAACTATTGATGACTATTAATTATTGATCGTCATGGAATTCATTAAAGACAATGAGGCTAGAGGTCAGAGTGCCGTGAGGTGAATAACTGGTTGCTATACAGTGAGCAACATCTTCATCATCATCATCATCACCATCATCATCCTACTTCCACGTCCAATCTGACCCCTCAGGGGTTGTCCCTCAGTGACCTTCTCAGTCTCTTCTTCTGCCTCCATCACTCCATTCGCCTCCTTCATCTGTTATGTTTTCTTCATCATTCCTCTCTTCTAACACTATGACTTGTCTGTAAGTCTGTCTCTCGCATTACTATTCAACCCCTTTCCTCTTTCCCAATTTCCTCTTTCCATGTCCCTTTCTACTTAATATGCTGTTCTGATGATTGGTGTTGTCTCTGTCTCTCGCTGTCTCTCTCTCTCTGTCTGTCTGTCTGTCTGTCTCTCTGTCTGTCTGTCTGTCTCTCTGTCTGTCTGTCTGTCTCTCTCAGTCTATATTTTCTTCTCTCTGCTATGCCCCCCAGTACCCACATACTGTAAGCTTACCCCTTCTTCATTCTGGTTTGTTTGGGATTCTGTCCCCTTACTATTCTACTCATTTCCTCTGCCTAGTTTGCACTGATTCTTTTTCATCTCCTTATCTGTCTTTCACCAGAGTTATTTATGCTTCT
>NC_085859.1:39251004-39261004 GCF_034702125.1 Engraulis encrasicolus | reverse complement strand
ACTACAGCCCCCTGGGGGCATTGAGATGGATACAGTTGAGACTTAGTTGTCATAGGAGGCATTAGTTGTCATTGGTTGTCATTAGTTGTCATTTATAGTGAGCGGGGCGTTGGCAGGCCTAGGATAAGGTGCAGGGGGCGTTTGTCCAAAAAAGGTTGAGAACCACTGCTTTAAGTATACAGTACACTGAAGTTAGAAAACAATCCAGAGCATATGGACCGCATTTGCAGCCCCTCCAGTGCATTCAGCCAATTGTGTTGACACTGCAGTGTCCTTGTAAGATGACGCCTATAGGACTTTTTGCTTTTTTGTTCCAATTTCCTCAATGATATAAAGTGCTATTGTGTATTAGGGTCCTTGAATATGAATACCTCCCACAGCACAGCTACTGTAGTTGTAGTAAGGGGTAAAAGTGCATGCAGGCACTTTGCTATAGAATACCTTTCAATCCAGCTTTACCATCTTTTTTCACTTGTGTGGCCATTTTATCCACTGCCCCTCGAAATACAACTCCCCTTGGGGTAGAGGGCAAAAAGCAAATGCATAGCACTCGACAATATCCTATAACGCATCCTTTTCACACAATAAACTTGATTTTTGTTAAGAATAGGCATTTTATACAACTTTCACCCCAATCTCATTTGATACTGGAGAATGGAGAATGGAGAATAGAAGAAGTTTAAAAGATAACTTCTGCCAATTTCGACATGCAGTTGTAATGCTCACACTACCCTGGATTTGTCAGTATCTGTGAATTTCCGAGATCCTGGTCATTGTAATGGGGGCAGGCGTTAGTTTACATTTCAAAAATACATCTTGATTTATTCCCAATAACATCTAAAAGGTTATGCAACATCAGCACACAACTAGCAAACAGCAATGCCTTTTGGGATAATATTTGGAGTAGGCCTAAGAAGGTTTTTTTATGTAAACGAAGTCTGCCCCCATTAGAATAGCTCAGATCTCGGAAAGGGCTGAGCCGAAAAATGAGCATCACCGGGTACTGACAAGTCAAGGGTAGCGTGAGCAGTACAACAGCATATTAACATTGGGAGGAAAAAGGAAGTTATCCTTTCATATGGTTGGAGTAAGGCTCCCCCGATATCTAACAGCCCTCAGTTTTTAGAAGCCTGTCTGAGTTAAACCACCTGCTCCGGAACTGGCCATGATAACAGGTGTGTGTGTGTGTGTGTGTGTGTGTGTGTGTGTGTGTGTGTGTGTGTGTGTGTGTGTGTGTGTGTGTGTGTGTGTGTGTGTGTGTGTGTGTGTGTGAGTGTGTGTGTGTGTGTTGTGTGTGTGTGTGTGTGTGTGTGTGTGTGTGTGTGTGTGTGTGTGTGTGTGTGTGTGTGTGTGTGTGTGTGTGTGTGTGTGTGTGTGAATGTGTGTGTGTGTGTTTCTCTGCGTGTCAGACAGTCTTGACTACACCCCATCTCAGGAGGCCAGACACAGACACAGATCAGTGCCTAAGACCTTGTGGGATTTACCCTCCTCTTCTCACCTGTCTGCCCCATACCCAGAGGTCGCAAGTTCAATCCTGATGGGATTACCAGACATCCTCGGCCAGTCACCTGAGAGGGTGAGCAACATTACAGTATGTCTCGTGAGATACAAGACTGAGATCAAGGGGGAGGAAATGGAACGGTGGTGGTGGTGGTGGTAGAGGACTGAAGTGGTGGAGGTGGGGGTTGGTGGTGTAGATGGGGGTGGTGGTGGTGGTGGGGCTGATGGTGGTGGTGGTGGTGGTGGTGGTGGTGGTGGTGGTGATGGTGGTGGTGGTGGTGTTAGTGGTGATGGAGGAGGGGGTGGTGATGGTGGTGGGGGAGGTGGTGGGAAGTGGGCTGAAGTGATTGAGGTGGTGGTGGAGGTGATGATGATGGTGGTGGTGGTGGTGGTGGTGGTGGTGGTGGTGGAGGTGGAGGTGGTGGGAAGTGGGCTGAAGTGATGGAGGTGGTGGTGGGGGTGATGATGATGGTGGTGGAGGTGGAGGTGGTGGGAAGTGGGCTGAAGTGATGGAGGTGGTGGTGGGGGTGATGGTGGTGATGGTGGTGGTGGTGCTGGTGGAGGTGGAGGTGGAGGAGGGAGGGTTAAGCTCCATAGCTCCTCTGGAGAGTTGCTATTGATTAGGAGTTCAGAGTGCTGAAGAATTATATTTGTGCTTTCGCAGGATCTTGCACAGATCAATCCAAATCCAACTAAAGGAAGTAGACGCAGAGGGGTTTATATAGGCCTATATATATAAAACCACTGTATGTTGACATTGTAAACTAAGGCTCAATGGACTGAATGGTTACTGGGTTGCTTTGAAAGCCACCCACGGGGATAGAGGTTCTACCGCTGCTGTGATATTGGCTAAATTCGAACCCTTCTGTTAGTCTACACTAGTGTTTCTCAACGGGGGTGGTCCAGCCCCCCAGGGGGGCAATGAGGATACATTTGAGAGGGGGCGGTGGTTAGTTGTCATTACCACCAATAGTGCATTTAATATTCTTAATACTAAGGGGGGGCGTTGGTAGGCTTATACTGAGGTCCAGGGGGTGTCTGTTCAAAAAAGGTTGAGAACCACTGGTCTACACATGGCTAAATAGGACTGTTAAGCAGGCTACTATTCAGCACTGTAGAATAACTTACGTAAGAAGTCCAAATAAAGACTCAGAGCTCGCGATCGATTCTAATTGTAGGCGCACACGACAAAGATGGCAAATTGCCTTTGCTGTATTGTCTGGGGACTTCCCATCGCTGTCAATCCTCCTGGTGTCACATGTAAGCTCTGCAAGCCAATATCTAATCAATATGTCAAAGCGGCGGCCCTGAACAACAACCACACAACGCCATTTAGCAACAACAAAAACAACACAAAACACAACGTCAAAGCCGATGACGGTCGCAACACACTGTGAATTTGTCAGTGTATCATTCCCAACAAAGTGAACGATTGTTATGGCTCGTATCCTTTAACCCTTTGAGGAGTACCATCACAAATATGTGTCTAGAATTTTGCCAGAATTTTGGGCTCTCATTCTGATGTCACAAGGACTTTGCAGGCTTTTTAACACTGAATTCTATGGGAACTGTAAAGTATAAAGTTATGTGAAGAGCTCTTTTCCAAAATGAGATATATCCATTTTATAGAATGTTGGGAAATTGACTTTTTTCTATTGGGCTTTCCATTGAATTGCATTGCAAAATGCATTTTATAGAGGATTAAAAAGTATGTTCTGAAAACATTTGAATGGCAAGAATTCATATATAGATTATAGGACTTCTTAACTGTCAAATCCAATATTAAAATGCAAAAAGTCAAAAATGGTGGATATAGCGTTTTGGAAAAGAGCTCTTCATGTGTAAAGTTAAATCCTTACTTTAGGAGCCGGTACTGTAGTGAAGACACTCGTCTGCTTCAGCCCTTTGAAAGAGAGTATACTACCCTCAAAAAGTTCAAAGTAAACACATTTTAATTACTTTTCAGGTTTTAATTGTGTTCAATTTTTATTATTTAATAGCACAAAGTAAATCAAATCTTTGGGCCCTCTTCGCCGAATATATGAATCGTCCTCTCTGCCCTGTCGCTGACTTTGAAGCTGGTCACTTTTAATTACTTTTTTGACTTGTGTTTTTTTTTCCTCAGGAGTCCGGCTGTTCAAGCCTCGTTGCTGTCGACACTCCTGTGTTTCCTCCTGTCTTCCCAGTCAGAACTGCAGAACAGGGCTGCTGAGAGACACCTTGGATGGTCCCTGGGACAAAGTCATTTGAATGGGCCCCCACCCAGAATGTACATACAGGGTTGCAGACAGTGGGGGGACAAAGGGGTCACTTGTACCGGGCCCATGGAGAGTGGGGGCCCAGAATTGGATCCTCATTACATTGTATGTATTTTGGGGCCCCTTCATGTGTCTTTGCCCCGGGCCCAAACAAAGCTGTCAACAGCCCTGCGTACATACAAACGTACAATAGAAAAGAGGAATATGCCATTCTGGGCCCCTTCTCTTCGCGGGGGCCCAAGACAACTGACCCAGTTTGTCAAATTCCCCCTGTCAGCGCGGCGGGCCCCTGACCCAAGAGAGTGTCAGTGCAGGACAAAGTGGAGGACGATGATGGCATGAATGTGACCGCAAAGCGCCTGTGTGACCCGGGACCCACTCATGATGCTACCTAACCAGCCAGTGTGTCCCTAGGGATGCCAAGGGGCACCGGGGCGAGAATAGAGGAGCTGTTGTCAACAAGGACACACGCACACGCGCACACACACACACACACAGCCAGAAAAGAAAAGAGAGAGAGAGAGAGAGAGAGAGAGAGAGAGAGAAATACACACACACACACTCTCTCTCTCTCTCTCTCTAGGTCAGGGATGGGCAATTGGAGGCCCGGGGGCCACATGCGGCCGCCTCCTCACTCAATGCGGCCCATAGATAAAACAATAGGGCTGACCTGGAAAATAATGACCATATATTTTTTTCAAATGACTATTGAATCAATCCGTTGTAATTATGTAATACTGTTAGCCAATAGAGTATTGAGCATTGAGTATTCTATTCCTTCCAAACAATATGGATGGTCATGTGGCCCTCCGATGGTGGCGATGAAAAAACGTGGCCCTCCTCATCATGAAAGTTGCCCATCCCTGCTCTAGGTCGTCCTCAGACAAGACTTCCATCGTTGCTTCCAGTCATCCAGATTTTCCATACATCTTTTCAATTCGCTGGTACTCTGGGTTCCTGCGTCCTTCTTGAGTATGTTGAACCAACTCTGTTATTTATTTGCTTGTGACCTCAGTTGAACTGAATTGGATTTGACTTCATTTCCCAAATTAGCTGAATTTGTAATTGAATTTGCATGGCGTGGTGCTTTAGGCTGAGGTGCGCTCCTTGAGTAGACGGATTACTTGTACACATACATGAAAAAATACAAACGCACACACTCGCACGCACGCACGCACGCACGCACACACACACATAACTAGAAATGCACCCAGAGTGTGCAGACCTCCGCCAAGGAAGTTCAGTTTGTTTTTAGACACATAGGATACTTGTGTAATAATGTGGTGTCATTTATGCAGGTTTATACACGCCTTTAGTGTGTTCAGAGAATAGTCAAGTTGTAACCAAATGATATCTATCTTTTTTATAATTACCATGTCAGCCTTACGTGATACATCCCTCTCAGAATCACAACCGTTGTTTTATTAGCCTATAGGCCTAGTGCAATTTTAACAGCATAGTCCCATATAGACCTATGTGCGTAGCCTAACACGTAAGCAGGGCCAGTTCTGGCTTATTTGGTGACCTAGGCGAGTTTGAGTTCTGGCGCCCCCCCCCCCCCCCTTCAACCTTTGAAAGAAAAAAACCCTATTTTTTATACCTTACAGAACAAAAGAGTAATACCGGTAATAAGCTTAACTAAATAGCATCAAGAACAATAGTTGTTTTGCATCAAATGGATTTCTGGTTCTTTTTGACAGGCGACCAACACATCAGATTGAGTCGCATGAAAGTAGCTTCACTGTGTGGTGTGTTGGATGTGATGGTGGTGGTGCCCCCAACCCCAGATGACAGGGAGGTTATCAATGTGTTTGAATTGTAATATGGAATTGAAATGCCAGGAGAGTGATACAGTACATTTGCATGTAAAATGCATGTGTAGACAATAGGCCTACCAAGGAGGTCTGCATTGATAGCCTATCTACACTACCTACAGCATCACAAAGCATGTCAGCATAACAATTTTAATAAGCTACACATTTGTGCTGTCTATGATTCCGAACCAATTTCATTTCTGGACTGGAAATAGTGGTGCATTTGTGAGTAGGAGAATGAGAAGGGGGCTATCTATGTGTTTGAACTGGAGGGACAGGGTGAGAGAAAGGGAGAATAATATACAAAATATAGTAAATACCCTCACTTGTCTGCAATAGGCCACTCAGCAAAACATGCTGTGCATGGTTCTGTGTTACATGATTCATGTATGTCATTCTGGTCTGGAAACAATGGTTTTTTAAGATTACAGTTCAAGTGGATGGAAGGACATATGGCAGCTAAAATTGTTTTAAACATTGCACCAGTCTTACTTTACATTGCTTGGATTTCATTGCTTGGCATACTTGGCTAATGTTAGCATGCTAACTAGCGATTTCTCAGATCAAAAACAAAGCTCTTTTTCCCTCTAATTCCAAACAGTAGCCTCATAACTATTAGGCTTTCCATAATCACAAACGGTTGCTGATTAAATCACATAGTTCCAAAACAACCTCTGCAACTCCTGCATCATGCAATGACTAGTTTAATGAGAACATAAAAATTCTCCACACAGCAGAGCAGCACTGCTCTGTCTGCGCTTCCCTCTGTCTCTTGAATGAGTCTCCAAATTCAAAATAGATCGCACGCTGTCACTCATCCCGCCCCCTTTCTCAGGATTGGTTCACAGACTTCCCAGAGACAGTTGAAAGCGATATTACTATTGGCTGAGGGGCGTTTTGCCGTGAGGAGCGCTTTCGCCACGCTTTCGCCACGCTTTGTTGATTGCGACTTCATAAAAAAACCTCCATATCGCAAAATTACGCATCGGAGAGCGCTATTTCGGCGCTCCTTCTTCACATTGCGCTCTAGGCGACCGCCTAGCCGGCCTATGCTTAAAACCGGCCCTGCAGGTAAGCATCATCTCGCTTTGAGAAAGCTTTGTGATCACGCTGGAATGGAACTGTAGATTAGTGAACAGAATGTAGTCTAATGATTTTGACCAACATTGTCAAGTAAAACAACAGAACTGTTAGGCCTATATTTGCCTACGAGAATAGGCATCCTCCGGGCCACTGCGGTCTTGGCGCTCTCGGCATTTCCGTCCCTGCATTTAGCTCATTGAAAATTATTCACAGTTGTTAATCTGTCCATGGGCATCATGCTGTCGGGCTGTTTGGTCTCTGTCCATCTCGTAAACAACTTGGGTTAACTTTAAATGTAGCGAAGGGGGTGTCGTGAATTTAACCAGCATTGTGAACTGACACAGTCACAAATTCCATAGCCTATTTGGGCAACTGTCCATCTTGGAAACAACTTGGGTTAACTTTAAATGTAGCGAAGGGGGTGTAATTATTTTAACCAGCATTGTGAACTACGCAGTCACAAATTCCACATTTTGGCAACGGCAGTCTAATTAATTCGACAGCATTTGTCAACCCGATCTGCGATCTGACTGTCCATCTCGCAACAGCATTGTGAACTTACACTTCACACGTAGGCTATTTTTTGGCAGCGGTAGTTAATTTGACAGGATTGTTTGTTAACTTCAATGACGAGGGTGTAGCCTCGGTTGCCTGCTGATGTGCAACTTTTTAGGTGAAAATTAATGCACTTGGGTATTGGAGCTGGCGGCAAAGGATAGAGTCCCATGGCATAGGGAGTCCCTCCCTACTCCTTATTGCTGAAAATGGCGCAAGCACAACCGTGTGGAATACTCACCGGTGCTCTGGCATCATGCTGTCGGGCGGTCTGGTCCCTGTCCATCTCGCAAACAACTTTAAGTGTAGCGAAGGGGATGTAATGAATTTGACCAGCATTGTGAACTTACACAATCATAAATTCCTTTTTTGCCAACGGGCTACCCCAATTAATTCGACTAAACGTTCTGCGGGGTCATTGTCCATCTCGCTGCGCAACAGCATTGTGAACTTTTTCCTACGGCAAGTCATTCGACAGCATTATCAACCTAAGCAGGCAAACTAAGGCAAACAAGACTATCCCTGTTCCGTAATTTGCTGAGAGCGGCACAGGCAAACCCGTGTGGAATATTAGCTGGGGCTCAGTCATAGAGGTAGAACATAACACCCGCCCCCCTTTTCATGGCAATCCGTGTCTGTTCTACCATCTACCTCTATACTCAGTGCTCACCCGGACACCATGTGGCAGGCTGTGAATACATACAAGGTGCAGAAAACAAACAGACACACACACAAACCCAGGCGATCACATAACCTCCTTGGCGGAGGTAATAACAGCCAGAACAACAATGCATGCATGTTGAACCAACCCTGTTTGTTATTTGCTTGTTGCCTTGGTTGAACTGAATTGGATTTGACCTCATTTCCCAAATTAGCTGAATTTGCAATTGAATTTGTCATGACGCTTGAGGTGTGCTCCTTGAGTAGATTGATTACTTTCTTGAAAAGACCAAAAGTGGATATTTTCTACCTTTATCACATGTACGCATTCATGATAAACCACACACTCATGCACTCAAAACGCACACGCACACACACACACACACACACACACACACACACACACACACACACACACACACACACACACACACACACACACACACACACACACTTTCTATTACGAAGGACATGCCATGAAAACAACCAATTGTCAATATTATTCTGCTTTTGGCAATTTGGGCCTGTATTTTTTCAGGTTACAGTGGTCAAATAGAAGCAATTTTGACAAAACTCTGCTGTTTTCTGTTTGTTTTGATTTATCTGGTTGCTAGGCTTACAGATGTTCCTATTGATCTGGGCATTGACCTTCTAGAAATGCACTTCTATGACTAGGCAAAGCTGTTGTTTCAGGATGAAATTCTACACAAACAAACTCATTACTCATTGCGCATGGTGTTATTAAGTCACACGCAATACACTTAGAGCATGAGACGATGACAACGCGCGGCTAAAATGTACCAAATAATAAAAGCCAAGAGCGATGGCTACCAATGAAATATGACAAGCTCAAACACACGAAGTAACAACACAACAAAAAACAATAGTGCACAGGGCCATAGTTGGGAATTTGACGAGCAGAGATTGAGGTAAAAGAGAAAATTGGTGCCCAAGGGCTGTGTGGGCCCTCTCTGACCTTGCTCGCTTAGTTTCCCCTGAGTTTCCTGCGGCGATAGCGAAAGCTAGCAGATTAAGTTTATAGAGGTCTGTCTGTCTTATCACTGCAGCAGCTGCTTCAGCTACTGGCCTTGGCTAGCCCCAGGGCCTGGACTGGGTGAAAAAATCAGGCCCGGCATTTATTTCAGCGATGACCAGTCCGCCAGTCATTTAGAGAGACAATTTAAACCCGTGACAAAATTATGAGTCATCTATTACGATCTATCTATGATCTACGACAGCAGATTATGAGTCATCTATTACGATCTATCTATGAGAGAGGTCTGCTGTAGCGGCATGAGGACTGATACCACTACATTGAGGGGAGGACCAGGCTAAAATAATCAACAGTCCATCGGGCAAATGCCCTGTATGCCCTATGGCCAAACCAGCCTTGGCTAGCCCACGTCTCTGGTGTTTTGTCTCTCCTTACAGAGCCAAATTCTGATACCCACCATTACTCCTGAGCTAGCCTGCGGCAGTGTTGCCAGATTGGGCTGTTTCCCACCCAATTGGGCTGCTTAGGATGGCCGTGTGCGGGAAAAAATGGCATTTAGCAGAAAAACCCGCCCAATTTTTGACATAGAAATCAATAGAATTGGGCGGGATTTTGTGCTTCTAGGCGGGTTTTGAGCATTTTTTGGGCTGGAAATCATCAGCCTAATCTGGCAAACCTGGCCTGTGGCTAAAGGAAAACAGGCTACGTAATGGAACAGTGGAAGCCAGAGCAAGCCATTTAGCAAGATAACTAGCCTGATGCAAGTGTCAACCGTTTTTTAACTTTACGTAGCCCCTTAATGCACGCCGTACCTCCTGTGGCACGCTGTAATAGACATTGAAAGTTAACTACTATAGTACTACACTACTATGACAGTGCACAGGGCCTTTAGTGATACATTACGACTTGATCATTGCCATTTTGGTAACAGCTCATTCATAATGCTGTGTCTTAAGGGGTTAAAAAAACATGTCCACATACAACATGCCTGGAGGTTTAGGGGATCTGTCTGTTGTATCACTGCAGCAGCTGCTTCAGCTACTGGCCTTGGCTAGCCCCAGGGCCTGGACAGGTGAAAAAATCAGGCCCGGCATTTTCAGTCATGACCAGTCTGCCAGTCATTTAGAGAGACAATT
>NC_085859.1:39233504-39243504 GCF_034702125.1 Engraulis encrasicolus | reverse complement strand
GTACGGATTTACGCTGACTACAGCAACAGTTTGTCTCAGAGGAGGGCGGACTTCAACAGCATCAAGCACTCACTCTACCTGAGAGGGATTAAGTTCCGACTCCGGTATCCAGCCAAGCTGCGCGTATTCTTCGAAGGGGAAAACCCTGAACTTTGGCACGCCAGAGAGGCAAAGGCATTCTACGACCGTCGGGTGGCGCCAGGTATCTTAGAATAACAGTGCCAGTGCATTGTAACATGATGCGGTGATTCAGTGATCTGCTTGAACTTTACTTATAGCCAACCTGACATACTTCCCAAGGCAGTTGAATACTGAGTTAATTATCACATTCATTGCTACCTATTAGCCTACTCGAATGGTGTCTGTGCTCAGAACCATTTTGCTGTAATGACGCGCGTGCCTATTCAGTGACTATAATTTGTGAGGCTACAACGGTCTGTAACAACACGCCTATTCGGCTTGTCTGCATACGCAGGGTTTTGTTTGTTTGTTTGTTTATTTGTTTTCTCTCACACTTTTTCTTTCTCTCTTCACTACAATGGTTGTGAACCTTAAATGACTTTTGTTTATAATGAACACTCTTTATGTCCACTTCAATACGTTTCAATGACAGTAAAGGGTCAATCTCTTCACGGGACGGTTTAGAATGCTCGGAAGACTATATTATTAGGAGGGAGCCTGCAGTCTGTCGCTGTTCAGTGGACAGACATAGGTTGTGTGTGTTGTTTGTTTGGGATAGAGGGGCTGTTTTTAGGGAACCTGGGGGGATATTTTTTGTTTTCTGAAGGGGGGTTACACACTGCCAACATGTTTCTATTTACATATGACCTCAAAAGCAAAAAAAGCGCTCCATGCCATTATGAGCACGTCTCGTCACCACTCTATTTTATTTATTTTTTTTCTGAATATGTCTGATGGTAATAATGCACGTAATGTCGGGTTTGATGTGGGGCTCGTCTCCAGTACGATTTTCAAGCTGGAATGTTAAGGGGCTCAATGGACCAATTAAAAAGGGCACGTGTTTTTTTCTCATTTAAAGAAGCTAAAGGTGGACATAGTATTTTTGCAAGAGACCCACCTCATAACTGCAGATCAGATTAGGCTGAAGAAGAATTGGGGTTGGGCAAAGTTTCCACTCCAGCTACAACACTAAATCTCGAGGGGTATCAATATTAATCCATAAAAAAAATTGTATTCACTTCATCCAAAATAATCTCTGATCCTCAAGGCGATATATTATAGTATCAGGTTCTCTCTTTAACACTCCTACTGTCCTTGTAAATGTATACGCTCCTAATGGGATGACAGCAGCTTTATTACTAAACTAAGATCCCTCATACCAGATCTGGACACACACAAGCTGATCCTGGCTGGCGATATGAACACAGTAGTTGACCCAAAAAATGGACCGCTCATGTCCCAGAACCCTTACTCGATCTAAAATGTCCCAAGTCCTTTCTGATTTTTATTGTAGGATTGGTTGTGTTGACCCATGGAGATTCTTGTACCCACTGAAAAAAAAGATTTTTCCTTCTATTCTCACGTACACCATACATACAGTAGGATTGACTATTTTTTTATTGACAAAACACTACTTCCTGCGGTTGAAAAAGCAGAGTATATGGCCATTGTTGAGTCAGACCATGCACCTGTCATCCTTGATCTCACATTTTCACAAAATCTTGCTCCGCATAACACCTGGAGATTGAATACTGCCCTATTGGCTGATGACCATTTTTGTAAGCGCATTTCAGGGGCAATAGACGAATTCTTATCATTTAACAGAACAGACTGCATTTCCCCATCCACTCTGTGGGAAACACTAAAGGTGGTTATAAGAGGCGAGATAATTTCATATTCCACATCACGCAATAAAGAAAGGAAGAAAAAGGAGCAAGAACTTATTTCAGCCATTAAAAAAATAGACAACCAATACGCTGCATCCCCAACACCTGAATTAAACAAAATTAGAATTGAACTGAAAACTCAATATGACTTGTTATCATTGGAAAAAAACTGAAAAACACCTACTATGGTCCAAAGGTCATTACTACGAACATGGTGATAAGGCTGGCCGTCTTTTGGCCTATCAATTAAAATGTAGAGCAGCCTCACGTCTGATCCCACAAATTCGCAAATCTTCACAAGTCTTATCTGTAGACCCACAGGAAATAAATAACACCTTTAAAGAATATTACTCACATTTGTATACATCCACATTCCACGTGACACCTCACCCATGAACAAGTTTTTGGATACCATTGACTTCCCCTCTCTAGACGACGCTGCCAGAGATGACTTAGACAGCCCTTTACAATTACAGGAAGTCATTGACGCAGTTAAGAGCATGCAGAGCAGCAAAACTCCAGGGCCTGATGGCTATCCTGTGGAATTTTATAAAAAATTTAGTAAACAACTTGTTCCGATTCTATTAGAAATGTTTAATAATTCCTTAACACAAAAACATCTTCCACAGAGTCTTACCGAAGCCTCCATTTCACTCATTCTAAAACCAGGTAAAGACCCACTTGAGTGTGTGTTCCTATCGACCCATCTCTCTTTTAAATACAGATGTGAGATATTAGCTAAAACTCCTTGCGCTTAGATTAGACAAGGTCATATCTCCTATTATTTCAATGGACCAAACTGGTTTTATGAGAAAACCGACACTCTTTTATAAATATCAGGAAACTGCTTAATGTTGTCCACTCCCCTGCGTCCCAGGGAGGTGCCAGAGGTGGTTGTCTCACTGGACGCAGAGAAGGCGTTTGACAGGACAGAAATGCCTTACCCTATTTGCAGTAATGGAAAAGTTTGGCTTTGGTACCACATTTAACCTCTTGGGTACGACTGTTATATACCTCTCCTAGAGCGTCAGTGGTGACGAACAGAGTGGCTTCTCAATGTTTTCCTTTGTCAAGGGGTACACGACAAGGTTGTCCCCTAAAGCCCTCTGTTGCTTGCTCTGGCAATAGAGCCCTTGTCAATTAAGCTAAAGTCTTCTACTGATATACATGGCATCCATAGGCTAGGAACTGAGCACAAGGTATCTCTTTATGCTGACGACCTGTTGTTGTACATTTCAGACAGTATGTGTTCCTTCTATTTTGAATACTTTAAAAAGAGTTTGGTGTATTCTCTGGGTACAAATTAAACCTAAGCAAAAGTGAATGTTTTCCTGTAAATACTTTGGCACTTCAACTTTCAGACAGCGAACTTCCTTTCCATACATCAAAATCAGGCTTTAAATATCTTGGTATTAATATCACCCGTTCTTTCTCAGACCTTTACAACAAAAACTTCACCTCTCTTGTCAATAATTTAGAATCTGATATTAAAAGATGGTCTACACTCCAACTGTCACTTGCAGGTAGAGTTAACTGCATAAAAATGAATGTGCTTCCTAGACTCTTATATTTGTTTTCAGTGTCTCCCTGTCTTCCTTCCTAAATCTTTTTTTTCAATCTCTGAACAGGGTACTCTCTTCATTTCTATGGGACAATAAAACCCCCAGAATTCGCAGGAATCTTTTAGAAAGACCCAGATATGTAGGTGGGCTAGCACTTCCAAACCTGAAGTATTTTTATTGGGCATGTAACATACAAAAGGTTATATGCTGGTTTCAGACCCCAACCACAGATTGGTGCCAAGACGAGGCAAATTCATGTCTATCCACCTCACTGATTGCTTTGATAACATCTAAATTACCATTTCCACCCTCAAAAGTTCACGTCCAGTCTGTAGTAAATCTCAACTCTCAAAATATGGGCACAGTTTAGAAAACATTTTAAACTTACAGAATTCTCCCTGTATAGCCCAATTTGTAAAAATCACTCTTTCCTGCAGCTCTACTAGACCACACATTTAGTGAATGGCAAAGAAAGGGTTTGTCTACATGTTGTGATTTCTATATAGATGGTGTTTTTGGTAGTCTTGCTGAAATAAGTGATAAAGGTAAACTACAACGTTCAGATATTTTAGATACCTCAAGTAAGACACTTCATTCGGTCACTAAGCCCAACTTTCCCCCATTTGCCTGAGGATTCAGGACTGGAGAAAAGTCCTTAAGGTCAATATGCAACACAAGGGTCAAATCTCATCCATCTATCATTTAATTTCTTCCCTTCAGGGTGTAACACTAGACAAACTTCGAAATGACTGGGCAGAAGAACTGGGGGACAGAAATTTCAGATACTGTCTGGGAATATGCTCAAAATAAAGTCAATGGCACATCCTCTGTGCACGCTTGAGCCTAATACAATTTAAAGTTCTGCACAGGACATATTACACCAAACTCAAATTATCCAAAATATATATCCAAACATGGAAGATAGGTGCGAGCGCTGTAATTCGCCTGCAGCTGGCATGACCCACACATTTTGGTCCTGCTCGAAACTTGTAGAGTTTTGGTCTGGTGTTTGCGATACATTGAATGGCGCTTTTGGTACTAATGTACAGCCCACTGCAGAACTTGCCATTTTTGGAGTAGTGGATCCTGAGCTTCCATTAACAACCACTCAGGAAAATGCTTTCGCTTTTGGCTCCCTGTTGGCCGAAGGAGGTTAGTTTTTAAAGTGGAAAATCTCCCCACCCACCAAAAGCATCCACTTGGCTCAGTGACTTAATGCTCTTCCTAAAATTAGAAAAAATTAAATATTTCACCAGGGGGTCAATAAAGACATTTCACAAACTTTGGGATCCACTGATTTCATACTTTGGAACCCTCACCACTCTCCCTTAAGATAACATATTGCGGCCCGGCATATGTGCATTTTTTGTTGTTGTTGTTACTCTTTTTCTTTTGTTCCTCACTTTTATACATTACGTGTATACATGTACATATTTGTCTGTATAACTGTAAACAAATGCACTGTATGTGTACATGGGTATACTTATATGGTGCTGAGACATATTAACCAGAAACGAGACGTGCTATGTTTTGTTTTGTTTTCTATATTTTATGTATTTTTATGTATACATTACTCTCCTTTCATAATAAGACAGTGTGTATGGGTGGGTAGGGTGGGTTTGGGTGGGACTGGGTTCCTTGTTTGAAAAAGAAGAAAAAAGAAGGATGTGTCACAATGTATACCTGTATTACAAAACCTTCCTTCAATAAAAATGTTACTTAAAAAAAAAAAAAAAAGAAAAAAAAGAGAGAAAGACCTGCTGGTTTTGAAAAGGAAGCGCTGATCTCTGCACTACTGTGCCATATTAACTATCCCACTACTCCCTCCATCCTTCCGCCCCAAACAAACATGCGCACGGACGCACGTAAACGCGTACACACACACACACACACACACACACACACACACACACACACACACACACACACACACACACACACACACACACACACACACGCTTCACAAAATGTACTCCTGAAACAAAATGAGCAGCCTTTGTGTGAGTGAGGGAGTGAGTGCGAATGTTTACGCGTGATAGGAAGCACACTCATAAATCTCATCATTACTTAAGCATTATTCACCCAGTCGCTGAGTTCTGGCACAGCCGCATGCACGGCCGCACGGCCGCACGGCCGCACGCACACACACACACACACACACACACACACACACACACACACACACACACACACACACACACACACACACACACACACACACACACACACACAGGCCCGCCGACAGGGATGGACAATGGTATGTTGTCCCGGGCCCAGTGAGATAGCTGTCAGCGGCCCTGCGTGCACACACACACACACACGCACACACACACACACACACACACGTGCGCACACACACACACACACACACACACGCACACACACACACACACGTGCGCACACACACACACCAGGGGTTTCCACTGCCGTTTCGCCGACTGCCATATTACCCCATTCCTAACATGTTTGCTAATGCCGCTGTGACTTCTCTGTGTCATTGACAAATGCCTTTACTTGGCCTCCGCCAACTTTTTTCAGACTATTTTGTTTTGTTTTGTTTTAAATCTACACTTAGAGAGTGCTCTAAGAAGCAGTGAAGCCGACACGGGGGACAAAGGGGTCACTTGTCCCTGGCCCAGGGAGAGAGGGGGCCCAGAATTGGATCCTCTTTACATTGTATATATTGGGTTTGGGGCCCTTTCAGATGTCTTTGTCCTGGGATCTTTCCCGGCCCTGCTGAGAAGTGTTAAATCAACACTGCATTAAATATGTAACTAATTAACAAAACAAAGTAACTAAAAAGTAAGTGAACATGTTAGAGAGAAAAGTAGCTTCTAACTTAAACTGCTTAGTCATATGAAATTTGAATAATTGCAACCATGTGTTTTTTTCCCTTGCTTGTGTCCTTAAATGGGTAAATCCTATCAAATAATAGTTGTTTTCTCCCTTCTAGGCTATAGCCCAAAGAAAGTGTTGGTTCCTTTCATGAACCTATTTTCTCTCTGAAATTAGTTTTTGTGGGTCTTTTAATAGGGGCTTTATTCGTGCCTGTGATGCGTGTCCTTGTGTGGGTGAGAGCGGTGCATCATGGGTAGGTGCTGAGGTGATTATGGCCCAATTAGCTGCATTAAGCTGCGCAGAGAAAAGGGAACGACAGGTGCACCACGCTATCTCTCTTTCTCTACCCCTCCTCTTATCATGGGCTAACTCTGTATTGGTCTCCCCTTCTCTCTCTCTTTGGATACTGTATTTGTGGGTTTTGAAATCTCTCTCTCTCTCTCTCTCTCTCACTCACTCTCTCTCTCTCTCTCTCTCTCTCTCTCACTCACTCTCTCTCCTCCTCTTATCATGGCTCTTTCTCTCTAACTCTGTATTGGTCTCCCCTACTATCTCTCTTTGGATACTGTATTTGTGTGTTTTCAAATCTCTTTCTCTCTCTCTCTCTCTCTCTCTCTCTCTCTCTCTCTCTCTCTCTCTCTCTCTCTCTCACTCACTCTCTCTCCTCCTCTTATCATGGCTCTTTCTCTCTAACTCTGTATTGGTCTCCCTTTCTCTCTCCGGCTACTGTATTTGTGTGTTTTGAACTCTCTCTCCCCCCCCCCCCCCCATGTCAACCCCCCTCATCCAGCTTCCATGAGAAATTTCAGTATGACCGTATATCTCTACTCTGCCTCTCCACCCCCTCCTCTCTCTCTCTTTCTCTTCTCCCCCCTCTTCCACTCCCCC
The DNA here is from genome assembly GCF_034702125.1 of Engraulis encrasicolus. Lineage (NCBI taxonomy): Eukaryota > Metazoa > Chordata > Actinopteri > Clupeiformes > Engraulidae > Engraulis > Engraulis encrasicolus. The sequence continues at coordinate 39,236,369 of NC_085859.1, read as the reverse complement.
CATCTCTCTCTCTGTTTCTGAACCTCCCTCTCCCTCTCTCATTCAAGTAAAAATGTTTTATTGGTGTGTCAGAGTGCCACAGCAGCCCTTAAAAATATGACAGCCAGCCACATGAAATAAGATTTCCATGTGTGCATGTAAACACGCATATAGATGTAAAGTTAATATACAGTGCAGTACAGGACAGGTAGCATAAAAAAATCCTCCTTCTATCTGTGTGCTCCCCCACTTTCTCTGTGACAGTTCATTTTCGGTACTGTGTATGCTACAGCTCGGCATTGCATTGCTTATGCCTGTGAAGAAAACTTTTTTTCTGCTTTTAGTGCAAAACTGCTATGTGCGGGACGGGTGATGTCAAAGAAGGTGAGAGGTGTTTGCCACCCCGTCTCAGTCAGTGCAGTTCATCATTACTCTAAAGAATGACTACACGTCACCACCTGATGTGTCTATTCTCTTCGTTTCCCTTCTCTTCTCTCTGCTCTCCGCATGTCACCTCATGAAAGTCTGCCAGGACACTTTTTTTGTTTTTTGCACCTGTCATCTGACGAATAAGAAGTCTGGTGCTGCAAGGACAGAGAGGGAGAAAGTGAAAGGATGATGCGTGGAGGAGGGAAGGGTGGAGAAAGAGGTGATGCAAAAGTATTGTTGAAAGTAGAGGTGTGATGTGTGTGTCAGTCGGTGTGTGTGTGTGTGTGTGTGTGTGTGTGTGTGTGTGTGTGGTGTGTGAGCGTGCAAGCGCACCTAAAAAACATCTGTGTGCATCTCAGTGCTTGTTTGCGTGGGTTTGTGCGTACGAGTGCATCATTGCCCTTTTTAATGACATCTAAAAGCAGCTTGTCAGAACAGCTCAGTGCAATTCCATCTCTAAGCATTGCCTAATGTCTGAGGTAAAGTTCTGTAAAGCCAAACTACGCAACATTTCCAAGCTTAATGAACCGTCTTCCAAAGTCGGTGGTTAAATGACCCATTACAGGGCAACCTAACATTCTCTTTCCGGCACAGCAGTTCATAGGAGGCATATTATACTTGCAAGCTGACTCATTGGGTATTTCTCAAAACCTAGTGCGCGCACTTCCAAGTGTATTCAGCCTAATTAGTCACGCCCAGTGATTGGATACTCTTTATTTGTCACACACAGTGATTGGATGCTCCATAGAGTTCACCAAAAAGTATCCAATCACTGGGCGTGACTAATTACACTGATACACTTGGAAGTGTGCGCACTAGGTTTTGAGAAATGCCCACTGTCTTGGGCATAAGATCAGGCTTGCTGGGTGGCACCTCAGACAGCATGAATGAATGAATAAATGAATGAATGAATGTCTTTATTGTCATTGTACAGGTACAACGAAATTGGTAAAGTGCAGATGCTCCTGGTGCTTTAAAAACAACAAAAAACTATATACCGGTATACAAAAAAAAATTACTTAAAAAAATTAGCTGTGCAAAATTAAGTGTGCCTATTTCAGCATGCATATTTCTCTTTTTTTTAATATATTTTTAAAGGGCTTTTTATGCCTTTATTTGACAGGACAGTCGAAGATGGTGACAGGAAGCGAATGGGACAGAGACAGGGGAGGATCGGGAAATGACCCTGGCCGGATTTGAACCAGGGTCCCCGTGGGTGGGCATGCAAGCCCAATGTGGGGGGCTTAGCGCGCTGCGCCACAGCGCCCCACAGCATGCATATTTCTCATGAAAGACCTGTTGAAGAGTTGTTGACAAACAGTAATATGAATATTAAGGGGGGGGGGGTGTAGCAAGCTAAGGCTCCTGTCCACCATGTATGTGCTTCAGTTCTCATGGGGACCTACTGACTCGAGTCCAACCTTTCCCAACCCTGTCCCATCTCTCTCTCTCTCTCTCTGCTTCCCTTCCTTTCATCTCCCATAAAAGCCTCAAGAAATGATATGAAAAGTACAGTTTGAGGGATTTCTTGAAATTCTAAGCAACATTAAAAAGATTTGTCCTTCATTTATCTTTGCTTTCTACTATGGTAGTCATAGTTCCCAAAGGGCTTCTTTTGAATTTTCTGATCTGTTGGTATAGGTTTGTGGCTGGTGAATGTGTGACAGTGGAAATGTTAATGACAGTCTGTAGAGAAAGCCTTAGAATAAATCAAACCCATACATTTCATAGGCCTTAATATTGCTTTGAGATGTGATGTGCGTGTAGATATTTTATAAGTGTTAAGTCACCAGTTCAGCCCTGCAGAGCATACACTGCAAATGATTAATTATAGTGCAAATGCCTTTTCATCAGCATGAAATGACAAGTTTATCTGCCAGTACATGCTGAGTAGTTATGCTTTAATTGTGAAACGTAGCTAGATGTGACTGCCAGTGCCAACTGTGTCTAAAAGTGTAACTTAATTAGTCTGTTAATAAAGTCCAGTCAATTCAGAAGTATGATTATGATGTGAACCACAGCCATGGGTAATTATTTTGGGTAACACTGTACTTTGACGCTGGTGTCATAAGCATGTCATTACAGTGTCATATTAGTGTCATAATAGTGTTATGCATGTGTCAGAAACATTATGTCCATGTCATAAACATTTTATGACTGTTGGCCTTAAGTTGTCTTTGCCATAACCAAATGTCACTTAAGGCCAACAGTCATGAAATGTTTATGACATGGACATACTGTTTATGACTTATCTATTATGACACTATCATGACATCTACTTACACTATTATGACACTGTAATGACATGCTTATGACACCGGCGTCAAGTAAAGTGTGACCTTATTTTGTCAGCGTCACTGTCACCTTGTAGTCGTGCTATTCTGCTGTCATTAGCAGAAAGATTGGTTCTATTTTTGACACTTCAGAAAGTTACCTTATTTACATATTTGTCGACTT
>NC_085859.1:39208504-39228504 GCF_034702125.1 Engraulis encrasicolus | reverse complement strand
TGTTACCGGGGGGAGGGGAAGTGAGTGGAGATATTCAGGTCACAGTGTGAAGCTATCAGTTATCTCAGCATGCTGGTTCTCACATATTAATCATCCGAACTGATGTCTGACCACAAGTGGTTTCGGCAGTTCGGGTCAGGTCAGATGAGAGTGCTGATGTGTGTTATGAAGAATGCAGCTGTTTCCAAGTCTTTACTGTATTATAAAGCCAGCATGGTGTTGGCTAAGGCCCTCGATATGGTTGCTGTAGGATACGCGTGCGCGGGCACGATTCGCGCATGAGTACGTTAACTTGCGTGGTTTAATGTCAATTTTACGCCTGTTAGATACTGCAGCCAAACAATGCATTAGGTGCGATATCTTCAAACTCACTGGGGGCGATTGTAAGAAAGACTCCACAGTTCCATGCGAGTGCTTCTGGAGAAAGCAACAATGGCGTCTCATTGAGCTTGTCCGAAATTAAAAACATTCGATTTGCGATCATACTTCCCCATTGCACTTTGACAAAGGAGCGTGCAAATGTAGGAGTAGTAGCAGTGTTGTCTCCTTGACCGGGGACAGAGTCCTTCTTTTTGTTTTGTATTCCTCACAGTCTGTGTTCCCAATTTCTGGATCGCAATGCTGCTGTCTCTGCCCCCTGGATGACACCACCAGTGTTTGGCGTGTTGGTCTTCTGCTTTTATAAAGCAAGCATGAAGTCGGTTGCTCGCGGTGACGAGCGTTATTTGCGGCTGGCAGCAAGCGTGCCGAGGGCCTTAGATGAGAAGTGGGGGAATAAGAAAGGCGGCCTTAAAATAACTCGCCAACGCCACTTATAAATTATGCTATTTTTTAATTCTCTTATGTGTGTGTGTGTGTGTGTGTGTGTGTGTGTGTAACTTTTGCACATCTTGGGAGGAGGACCACTGCATTCTACTGACATAGTAAATCTCCCTGGTGCCTGTGAATGTCATTGTGTGTGTACTGCATGCTCATCTGTTTCTACGGTGTGTGTGTGTGTGTGTGTGTGTGTGTCGGCATAATAAAACATGTGAGTGGTTAAACTTTTGCAAATCTCGGGAGGACCTCTTTAATGCATGCCTCTGGTATGACGCCCACATGTAACATGCGTGTTAGTGTTTATGTGTGTGTGTGTGTGTTGATTACTGTGTTTGTCTGGAGATTGGTGTTTATATCGTGTGCAGATTGTGTGTATGCTCATCTACTGTATGTCTGTGTAAGTGTGTGTGTGTGTGTACATGTACAGTATCATGTGTGTGTGGGTGGGTGTTTCATGATCCAAGGTTCTTTACTTGCCGCATGTAATTTCACAGCCGTATACTCTTGGTGATAGGGAGCACAGCAGGAGGGCGGGTGTTTGTGAGAGTTTATACTGTATGTAAAGTTCTAAAAGCTGTAGATAAAAGGCGGAGGAGATGTCTGCGTGTGCATGTGCATGTACATATATACAGTACAGCACATCCCGTCTCTAAACAGGGCCACTGAGAGCACTTGCCGGGCCCTGAACAAAGTCATCGCAAAGGCCCCCTCCATATACAGTACATATACAATGTAATCAAAACCGAACTACAGCCCCCTCCCTCTCTCCCTGGACCTGGGACAGCTAACCCCTATCTCCCCCCTTTGTCAGCTTCCCTGTATCTACATACGACTTAATCTGAGACCATAGAAAAACAACACACAACACGGCGAGAAGCTCACAACTGCCCTTATAGACTGCTGTGCATAGCCAACATACAGCATATGCCTCCCTTTCCCTGCACTAATCTTGTCATGTCTGCACACAGCATTCTGGAATCGCTCCACATAATTGTGTGTTGTTGATTATCTCCTCCGCTTGCGTGTAAGTCGTTTGGATAAAAGCGTCTGTTACATGTGCAACGTAATTCCATTGGGCATCAGGTGAATGTACACAATACATGCTATGTAGAGGGCTTAACTAAATCCCTATTTTCATGTTTTTTTTTGTCAATACACCATTGGTATTTTACATATACTGTACGAGTTACCAGCACTGTTCCTGTGATGAAAAACATCACATACTGTTAAATCACTTTTATGCACTTGGAGAAAAATTTACATGCAACAACACATAGCAACTTCTAATACAGCTTTGTCTTCTAAAATCTCACGAATTTAAACTATAGAGCGATGTCTGGCCTCTCCAAACTTGCAGGTATAGCCCACTGAGATTGGCCAAGAGGGCACTGTGGCTAAGCCCCCCACCATTTGGGCTTGCATGCCCAAGGGTTGCACCCAGGGTACGAGTTCAGCCTGGGTCATTTGCCATCCCTACCCCGTCTCTCTCTTCACATTTGCTTCCTGTCGCTCTTCATTGTCCTATCGGAAATAAAGGCAAAAAAGCACATAAAAATACATCTTAAAAAAAGAGATTGGCCAAGAGAATTCAGAACTGCCCTTCATCCTGATACATGATTATACTAGCCAGGCTGTGCCCTCCTAGTGACGCAACAGCTTCAGCGTTGCCAGTAAGGTCAAGAGTCAATGCAACTACTTTCTGAGTTCCCGCAAATACGGGAACTCCTCCCACTTTGTTGGGAAGCAAACAATCATTAGCAAACCAAGGGAGGCCATTTGGGAAATGCTGTTTAGGAAATGTTAATGGTTATACTCTTGGTCAGACCAAGTGTCGAAGAGATTTGAAAGTCGATGATAATCAGGCTATGATTATACCCCACTGAAATCATTTTTGGAGGCATCATTTTATGATTTTTGCTTTGAACCATCTGTGTCCTGTCCCTAGCTTCAACATGAAAGTGAGCTTGCGGAGGTTGAGTCAATTGGAGCTCTATTTCAGTGCCAATTTGTGCCACCGTCATCTGGTTGTTTGCCCCGATGGGGGCCTGAAAAGATACACTGGCAAAGTGGTGATAATCAACAGAACTAAATTCCGTTTCTAAATGGTTATGTGCACCGTGGTCTACAACAAATGAAACATTGACTAAATGTAGTTTTGTTTTGCCGTCAATGTGTAATTAATTGCACTGGTTAGCCCTAATGTAAAAATATTGACTTCACCAGCGGTAGCCTACTTATTGCACACAGTTCTTTTTTTAAACAGGGGTTAGCGAGCGGATTTAGCGTGTTTATGTTAACGGCAATCACTCTGAAGCTATACCTACATTCAATGCATTTTCTTGTTCTTGTTTCTTGTCTACTGGGCAGTACTTCTTTTTATTGGCATGCAGGGAGGGAATCTAAATGCTACTCTCTCAGTTGGTCCGTTGGTTGGAAACCAGTTTGTTTGCTGCATGGTTTGTCTGTACGTCAGTTAACTTTGGAAGAGCTTATATTATATTAGCTTCAAAGTCATTTTGGACATATGACGTTACTCGCAACTTTGCAAAAGAAACCACCAGAATACATGCACATCCTTGTGATTCCTGAGCGGAAATATCCTTGTGCCTTTTTACTGTACTGTACCTGCAGCTGCAAAACAAACACAGTACAAGGGATTAATTTGCACTTGCTGTCACCATCCCATTTCACTACCTCTCACTTCATATACTTAGCTTCTCACAATTTTCGCTTAGTCATGCTTTATTTAAGCTCTTTTGGCTTTCATGTTTTCCATGTATTTAGGGTATTACAGTATGGTCTTAAGGCTACATATTATGGCTAATGCATTATGAAGAGTATATTCCACTACAGTAAACATACATAGGCACAAAATGCTGTAACTGAGAAACAGTCAACTTAAAACTTGACTTGGGATTCAATACGCACATGTTATATGCCATGCTTGAGACATTGTTGTGGGTTAGTTCTGAGAAAAAAAGAGATCTCGCCATGCAACCATTGATAGATTAGATTAGATTAAGTTAGATCAGATTAGAGTAGATTTTATTCTTTATTGTCCCATAGATATTTGTCTTCATATCCGACAGTCAGTTTAATCTGGTTCAGCATTAGTTACTGTAGATCTTTGTGTTGCGCATCTCATTTACAAAAAACATGAAGACAGCATTTACACACATAGTGGCGAGTAAGGAGAAAAATATGACGTGCTTTTGCAGCTAAGCAGACCAGACCTGCTACGATAATATATCTGGCGCCTTGTGATGTACCTGTCTGTTTTTTTACGTGTTTTTTATGTCTTTTTATGTATCTTATATGGAACTTTTTGAGTCTGTAATAAAGTTTTCAATTCAATTCAATTCAATTTCAATTCAATATCCACAACCTCCATTATCCTCTCAACCTTCTCAAACATCTTGACCTGACTTGCACCTTGAAATTGTCCTAGGGGCATGTTCTAGGGGCGGGGCCACAGGGGCAGTGGCCCCACCTCTAATTTGATTGGCCCCTGAAGTGCCCCTGTTCTGTCAATCAAACTGGTATGATGAACAACGGGAGAATTCAATTATCACGGGTGCAGTTCCACCCTCAAAGTGTTTGGCAGTGCGCCTGTTGCATCGATAAACTGCATGGAAGACAGAACAGACTAATGGACATGATCAGTGTTGCCAGATGGAAAATGCTGAATTATCGTACCAAAAACTCAAAATTATCATTTTGGGGGGCTTTTTAGGTGGACATTATCATACAAGAACCAAATTGTTGTTCCAAGGCATCTAAATGAATTGAATGACAACTCTGAAATGATCGTATATCACATTTTTGATCGTACAGAGGACAAAATAGACAAAATTATGGTACAAATATGATAATTATCGTACATCTGGCAACACCGAACGTGAGGCTCTGCTGGCTGTTAAGCAGACCGGGCCCGCTGCGATAATAGAGCCATGACATCCATTATCTCCACGACCTTCTAAAACATCTTGACCTGCACCTTGACATTGCTCTGAGCCCAGGTACACATCATGAGGTATCAATCATCTCACAAAATGAGATAGAAATATGAACCTCGCTGGCGATAACAAAAAAAATAATTTCAGCATGTCAGGGCATTAGTATACTGTCAGATAATGATATCTTGGGAATTTAGTGTGGACGAAAATGAAACTTGTGGCTCGTTGTGTTGCATAAGAGTAGGTTTTTTTTGCTCTGTCCAAACATGTATCCATTTCCTAATGCACCTGTGTACCTGCATCTTTCACCTCTTGCTTTCTTCTCACGTCATATGTGTCTGCCTGAGAGGTCGCAAAGATCACCAACAGCAATCATAACCAGCCCAGAACAATAGCTACTGTTCAGAGTCCTGGGGGAACAGGTATAGACCATGGGTCTTGAAAGGCATTTGTGCATGAGCTTGCTCATGAGAGGGACAGAGAGAGAGAGAGAGAGAGAGAGAGAGAGAGAGAGAGACCGACAGACAGACAGATAGACAGATAGACAGATGGACAGTGATAAAGCAAGATGAATGAGTCTCTGGGTATGTGGTTGTGCGTGCCCGTGCATGTGCATGTGTGTGTGTGTATATTTACTATGTCTGTACATGTGTATTGGAGTTAGGGCTTTCTCAGAGTTGCCTCCAAGTCTAGCGCTGCATTGACACTGACTTTGTATGTACTACCTGCACTAGAGCTGAGGTGGAGAGCAGGTCAGTAGCAGCAGTGGCCCCTTGGTCTACACTTCCTCTCACACCGGCTCTGATACTGGGCCAACAAGCAAGACGTTTGTTAGCTTACTTTCTACCAAGTCTATTCCATCACTCATCTTGGTATTGTGTGTACGATATAATGCATTTCCAAAATTGAACGTGTGTGTCTGTGTGTGTGTGTGTGTGTGTGTGTGTGTGTGTGTGTGTGTGTGTGTGTGTGTGTGTGTGTGTGTGTGTGTGTGTGTGTGTGTGTGTGTGTGTGCGTGCGTGTGTGTAAATGTGATACTTGTGTAAGTATGTGTAAGTGTGATAAGTGTTACTTTAATGTTCCATCAATTATTTTAAAAAATGTCATCACCAGATCGCTAAAGATAGCATCAGCCATTACCGGCAATTCAGCTACTGTATCTGTGTAAGTGTCTACTGTACGTGTAGCTTGTATCATTTGGTTTCATCGATGAAGTATGTGACTGGACATGAATAACACAGTGACACTGATGGGCCATAAGTCGCATTCATGACATGCAATTTATATTTATATAAAAAACATGCACTGTGGGCAAATGGTGTTGTCTTCTTATGAGTTGTTGTGGCGTTTCCATAGATAATGAGTTTCCACTTCCATTTACACCAAAGGGACTGAAATTGATTAACATTTTTAATTAGAGAGATTCATTTCCCTTAAGTTCGACTTCTAACTTAGGTTCAGTCTGCAATAATTACTTTCTGCTATAGCCTACTGTCCATCTTTGGAGTTGAGTCACACTACTCAAAGTTGATTGGAATGTTGCCTTAAAAAGAGTCAGGAGCAATTTGTCAAGATTTTTTCTACTTTTAGACAAAAAAAGTAAAAATTTCAGGTGATCATGCCAACTCTGACAGCAGAAATTAGCATAAATACTCATGGGCCTATGCTGTCAATGTCAACGTCCACCACTTTTACAAACACCGAATAGAGGGACTTCCTGAGAAGGAAAAAATTGTTGTAGATCAAACCAAACCAAGGCCTGAGTATTTACGGCTGCTTGTTATTTCATCACCTTCACTTATGTCTTGGAGGAAGAATAGACAGGAAAGCAAAAAAACAGCTTAATATCAAATCACATTTCTCAAAGCAACCATCACAAAGAAACATCCAGTGTCTGAGCGTCATGGACGTTATTTGTTCATTGCCTTTATTGCATTGCATTCACAGCCTCATATAAATGTAGTCTTATGATGTAAATCTGACGAGTTTGTTCAGCTTGTCAAAAAAACCCGGAAACTATCAAAGAACAACATTTGCCCCGGCAGGACTCCATGTACCAGCAGTCTTTACAGTTATCTACAGAGGACACCGAACCCTCTTTTAATTGGCCCCATCCGGATTGTTACATGATGATTGTGTGTCCTGTGAAAAGATTCACTGCATTTATACATGTTATTATGAATTTATAACCTCATCTTAACCTTTTACTATTCCTATATTATGTTCTCATTCTATTCTTATAGTCTGGCTGGGAAAGTCCTAGTGACATGTTCTTGTGTGTAAGCTTTTCTGTAATGGGCCACGGGACCCTCAATATTGGAGACATGTGCATCTAATTTGTGTGGTCACAAGGCTGCTGAACAACGAAATATGAAATTGCATACGTTGGACAACAAGACAATGGACTGCGTCTGGCCATGAGGGACCCCACGTGCACAGAAGAAGCTCACACCATGGACTGTGGGGTTGGGGGATGTTTAAATAGGATTGTTTTCTGTACTTACTTCAGGACTTATTGAGTGGAAGACTTCATGTCTCCACGCAATAACTACTCCGGCCGTTAAACAATAAAATCTGCTCGCAGATTTTAAATGCTGTGTTCTTTCAGGTCAATTTGATAAGGTAATACAGTGAAATTGTTAAAGTGAAAATGTGAAATTATTCACAGTGTCCTCGCTAGTATTTCATTTCTCTTGGTAAGATAATAACTATGCAACTCATGAAAATCAGTAGGCCTATATTTTTATGGAATATGCAACCCGTCACTCAACTCTTGTCGACACACAACACTCAACGCTCTGCGACGTCTTTGCGGTAGTCAAGGGGACCATAGGCGTGCTGGTGATGTGGCTGTAAATCCCTTTGGCATCTCCTGAGATTGCGATTGTTTCACAGTGAAGTGAAAAGACTGGAGGGCAAGTCATAACAGGAGAAGGGACAGTTGGGAGGAGGATTCTATGATGGAACTCTCAAAGATAGGCTATATATCTCTGTCTGTCTGTCTGTCTGTTTCCCTCTCTCTCTCTGTCCCCCTCTCTATCTTTCCTTCTCTCTATCGCTCTATCTCCATCTCCCTCCCTTTCTCTTCTTTCCTGCTCTCTCACTGAGGTAGTGCAACTGGTTTACACACTTTGGTTCCTGTACTGCTTTCTCTCTGTATGTGTGTGTGTTTGCGTGCATATGTGCACGCATGCGTGTGCGTGCAAGGGTGTGTGTGCTTGAGCGTGCATGCGTGCGTGCATGTGCGTGTTCAATACCAATAGGTATATAAACCCTGAAAATCGTAGCTTTAAGCTTGGATCTTGAAGTGTTCTTTTTTCTGATTCTGTCCTATAGTAGCTACCACAACAGGCCTCCTTCGTGTGACACTGTTCCCTATGGAGGAGGATACTCTATGAAATGGCTAGTGCAATGTGACAGTCAGAAACAGCAGACTGAATCACAGGAAGTAATTTCTCACTCAGTGGAGTTTGGAAAGTTTCAGAGGGAAATGTACTCAGCACTTGACAAATGCATCTTGTCATAAGAGTGTACGACTGTTTTTTTCCCATTACTTGAGTTTTGTACTATATGTGTTGGTGATGAATAGCTCTGTTGGGTTTTTTGTAATTCCGCAGGATACAGTTTCATTGTGTAAGCTGTCATCTTCTGTAGTGTGCTACGGGCTATTTGAAAAGATGACATATTTTAGAATGAGTAGAAATTGCATTCATTGTTGAGAAAGCGTCCAAACTTTTTTGTCACTTTGGATAGGGTTTGCCTTTTTGTGAAGAGGGCATGTAATATAATAGTTAAAGAGATTGAACAGCATGTCATCAGAGAAGACTGAGGGCCTTGCATTACTGTATTTTTTTGTCATTGTGGTTTTTACACTTGTCAGTCTGAATAGGGCTTACTTTTGTGAGGAAAGAAAGCACGTCTTTTTCATACATTTCCAGTGTAAAAAAAGGTGCATATTTCGTCCCAGATAACTCCGAACCCATTCATGTACGTACGGTAAGAATGCAAATGCCTGTGCTGATGAAAATGTATTACCTTTTCTCTCCAGCCCAGAAACACCCACAAGCACCAGCCGCACAGTCTTATGTTCTCATGGATGCTGCATGCCGTTTGTGCTGATTTAATATTCCTGGTACAAAAACGACTAGGTTTGCACTTTAATTCTCTTTAATTACAATTGTTTATATTCCCTCTACTTTTTAATTATGTTTGCTTATTATCTCCTCTGTTTTAATCTGTTGTTATTGCCTTTAGTTATGTAAAGTAAAGCAGTGGCCCCGCATGTATTTAATACGGTATGTAAATACACTTGATTGTGGATTGAATCAAGGATGCAACATCAAATCAAATTAAGTTCATTATGTAATGAAGTACACGTAAACATTAAAATGCACAACACTATTTACATTCCTGCTACTGTTAGGATGTGTTGAAGACATTACAAACAAGCCCCAAGAAGAGACCTTGGTTCATACTACATTAAGACGGCATCGGTTTTGAAAGAAACTTATCAGTCCTGGACAGAGGAGTCAAAAGTAAAAGTAGAAGTAACGTTATGGTGTATGTACAATACCAGCCCACCAGAGATAGTAAGATACTTCTTGCATTCTCTCTGGTATTACATAGCTATACTTCTTGCATTCTCTCTGGTATTGCATAGCTGTTAAACCAGTTATTCTACTGTACCTAATGTGGTGGATAGACTGCGTTGTTACTGACAAACACTAAAAACCTAAAGAGAACCCACTACAAATTAGAGAAATTAAAACTAGAGCAGTCAGCTGTCCATAAGACATCTACAATGCAAATACAATGATGCTCAATGAAATTAGAGAGATGGGGAAAGTTTGGCAAAGGACCTGGATCGGAACCAAACCCGGGTCACTGACATAGCAGCCCAGTGCCTTACTGTTAGCGCCACAGTAGGACCGATGATAGAAGTTTCATACAATATCTTGTAAAAGCACATAATTCAAAGGTTATTTTCTCATTTGCAAGTGGGATATTGAATGGGGAGTCCCCCAAAAGTTTTTGTGCCCAGGCTGACAGCAGGGAAATGTTATTGCTTTCTTCATGGAGGCAGGGCTGCAAAGCACAAGGCCACAACGCGAGGATGGGAGGTTAGATAGTCAGATGCACCCATTGCTTCAGAGATGTATACTCGTGTATTTGCAATCTCTGCACTGTCATTTCCTTTGGATGCTAAAATTATATCTGCTTAATAGGTTTTCATTGCACCTACTGTAAAAAGGTTTATGCAAAGAATTGTTCTGATTTGTGCAGAGGATGTGTTCGCTATTTCATGCCATTGTACCTATGCGTCTGCCAAAAATTAACACTTAACTTGAATAGAGATGGTAGCAAAGATACTGCATTTTGATGAATCAGCAGCTTGCTTAGATAATAATTTTTGTGTGCAATTAATTAAATGTAGATAGTATAGTACAGACAAACCAGAGAGAGGCGGAGTATGCAATTCTCATTCAATCATTTCATCTATCCAGCAAATTCCTAGGCTGAGGACAATGTGTGGGGTTGCACCATGATTCTGCCAATGGCAGGCAAACATAGTGGCTTGGATGGGCCCAGAGGCCTAGGAGAGCTGTGACAATCTGGATTCTGGAAGTAGACTTGCCACTTGGAGCTTTATAGTGGTCTCTGGGTTTAGTCAGACTATCACGATAGAGGGCTCTGGGTGGGCCTATGCACCTAAATGCACAGATTCTTAAAGGGGCTCCAGGTAGGATTAAAAGTTTAATTAATCACTGTCTCCAGTAGGCCGATGGTTATGTGAATCATTAGTAAGTGAACGATGGCTCTCGCGACCACTTCCACGGTACGCTGTCAGAAAACCCCTTATGCAACTTTTTGATAGAGCGGTCCGAAGGAGTGTCAAGAGAAACACTTTTCAATACGAAAAATCGCTTTACATACCGTATTCAGATTTGTATCAGCTGCAGGCATTCCGCGATGAAAAACATTCTCACAGCGAGTTTATTTGAACAGCATTTTTTCATTACGGTGTAGATTTTGAGTCAGGCATGCCACGTTGTCATCCTATCTTGTGCCCCTTTAAGTTATGGAGGGGAGAGTGTAACTGACTACTTATGTCTAGCTGCTTGCACCCTTCTGTCAAAATTGTGGACTTATAGAGACACTAGGTAGGATGACGTCATTTGCGCTCCGTCCGTGGCATGCCTGTCCCAAAATCTACACCGTAATGAAAAAATGCTGTTCAAATAAACTCGTAGTGAGACTGTTTTTCATCCCGGAATGCCAGCAGTGGATACAAATATGAATACGGTATGTAAAGCTATGTGTTCAAATGATAAGTGTTTTCCACAACACTCCCTTGGACCGCGCTACCAAAACTTACATGTGGGGTTTTCTGACAGCGGACCGTGGAAGTGATCACGAAAGCCATCGTCCACTTACTCGCATAAGCGTTGGCCGACCCGAGACCGTGATTAATTAAACTTTTAATTCTACCTGGAGCCCCTTTAACTGCAGACTTAATTCAGTTGACGAGGAACAGATTAAGTAGAATGTCTTTGCAGCTCACATAGATCCTTGAGTTATACCAGAGACGTGCGCTCAGGGTAGGCAGGGTAGGCACTGCCTACCCTAGGATAAATTTCTTAAAAATAAAAAACTAACACGTGTTTCAAAAACTATTCTTGAGAGTTCACATGCATAACAAAAACATTAATTTATAAATTAGCTGTTAAAAGTAGGCTACAGTAACCGGAGACCGATCAAAACCCCAAGTTATCGCACGAAGCAAAGCGCTCAGGCTTGGACAGGTTGCCATGGGAATGCGTCGCGCAGCCTTGTCTGGCAGCTGAAGGAGGCTCAGCTTTCGAATGCCAGGCAGAGCCAGGGTAGGCACGCTTTGCCTCTGCCTGTCTTGCCCTCAGCGCTGTCAATGTAGAAGTTGGCGCATGCGTATTATCCATCACATAGAGACTGTCAATGGAGAGCAAAAGCAGAGCTTTTCGCGATGGCGGGAATACTTAAGCCAATCACAGCTGCCAACATGAGAAATTGTTACAATTCAGGTAGAAGCCTTCCTGCTTAAAGTATGATAGCAACAACAGCTAGCAAGGCAAGGCTTGTTCAAACTCTAGTCGTACAGAAAGCATGGCAGTCTTTGGCGTTTTGCCTTTATTACAAAAAAAGCCGAGATGTAGCAAGAAAAATATGACAGGCAATAGCTGAGCCGTTTGCAATCGCTGCATTGTGGAAATATTCAACATCAGATGGGTAGCAGCTTCAAATAGTTTGAACACACTGGGACAAAATATCTTCATCATGTCAACCACCCCGGGCTTTTAATGGAACTAACTTGCATGGAAAACATACTCGTGATTCTGCTTTAAGGTAAGACTAATCTAATTATTAAGCTGTGGGTAGCCGTTTAACATGAACATGCTCAAGTTTGTCGTGGTGCCTTTTGTTGATGGGTCAGGGAGGTGTTGACATTGAAGATTGGTTGTGCTGTGGACACGAATAGACTGTGTGTGTGTTATTATGGACGCGAGATTGTTTTTTGAGCTTACGACATGACTTCATTTTCCTATTCCTATATTCCTATATTTATTATGATGATGACTTAAAGGAACAGACCACCCTTTTTTGATTTTCACATATTTACAGTATTTTCCAGCATTATTCATGAATGTGCATATCATTTTCTTCTCAGTGTTTTCAGTACTTAGATTTATTGGATCAGAATTATTAGCATAGCTTAGCATAATCACTGGAAGTAACTGGTATCTTTAGCATCAAGCCAAAAGTCATCACTGGACAGAATTAAATTTCCGTTTTACACTGTGGTGAATTTTATATTAATTTTAAAATGGTTTATAAGTGCATTTGATGATGTTTTATTTTGTACCATAGACTTGCATTACTATGCCTAATTTGGCTACACTGTTAAACGGGGCAATGCAAATATATAGACAAAAATGATATGCACATTCATGAATAATGCTTGGAAATACTGCAAATATGTGAAAATCAAAAAAGAGTGGTCTGTTCCTTTAATACGCGATGCCTGAGGTGTGTGGAGCCTGTTAGCAAGTTGACGTGCAGCTGTGTTCTTTTGAAGTGCACGGTGTACAAGATCAACGTGGGGCTCGCTCGAGTGACTGGGATGGGTGCTCACTGCACTCACAAATTGACTTGATTTGAAACACCTTGCACAACCGTTGCTGTTGAATACAATCACGCACAAGAATGAGTCTCAGAAGTGCGTTCGTTGGTTTACTCGATGTACCAGTATTTACTGTCTGAATGCACGGCTCATGTTTGTTGAGTTCGCAAGCAACCCGCCCCCTTGCCAACTTTTCTTCTTGTCTGTGAGCGTTTGATTAGCAGCACAAAATGCGTCAAAGAAGCAGGAGCTGTTACCTAGGTTGGTTTATTGCTAAATGTAAATCGTTTCCCCTCACATGCTATGGTGTGATTCACAGTTGGTGAACTAGACATTTTATCTTATCACCTGCATCCATGTGAAACACCCTGGCATTTGCAACAGAGTAAACAGAAGAGGAGCAAAGTCAACTGCTAAAGCCAAAAGTTAAAGCTTTTCCCACAAAATGCTGTGATGTTGTAGCTTTCTAAATTATTGTAAAATGTAGGCCTACCTTAAATGTGTACAAAGTAGGCTATGGGTCCTTGAGCTACCAATTTGGCAATTTGGCAAAAAAAAAAAAAGTCTAGCTGGCCTTTTCAAGAAATTGAAATTATGCATTTTCACTTATTGTTTCAGATGTAAGGTCTACTGACAATGTCCAAATGTCTAATAGTTTAGCCTATTTACTTATTTAGTTACTAGAGCTGTGGTGACTAAGCACTGATGGCATTTTATCTTATAGCCTACTTTATATTTACAGTATTTAGAGAAACATAGGCCTACTAATTTGTTGCACATTAAAGACCTTATCAGCATACTAGGTGAATAGGCCTAGTTCCCGATCCAAGCCATACCTTGTGGCATAAGGCCTCTCTCTCTCTCTCTCTCTCTCTCTCTCTCTCTCTCTCTCTCTCTCTCTCTCTCTCTCTCTCTCTCTCACACACACACACACACACACACACACACACCCACACACACACACACACACACACACACACACACACACACACGTTACATTTCAGATCTGCATGAAAGGGGGTACTATTTTTTCAAAGTTTTTAGTCTTTTATAAAAGTTTTTAGCTGATAGTGACTCTCCAGATTTGGTTAAAATGCAGGAAATTGCATCTAAGAAATATTTTTTTTTCTGGGGGAGGACCCCCAGACCCTGCGCTAAAAAATACACAAAAAATATTTATTTTCTATATTTACTGCCTACCCTACCATACCCCTCACTGCACGTCACTGGTTTATACACATGCATAACTTTTCTGAGAGGTACGTATGTTACATTAATGAGTGATTGACACAGTGTACTTTAACAAGGATAAGATAGGCCTACGTGTTTGTGTCTAACTATGATACCGTCGCTGTCCAGCAGAAACCTTGTATCTTCACTTAACAGTTTTTTTTTTACTTATGCATTTATAAATCACTAATTTCTAAATAAGTAAACATGTCATGTCATTAAATAGTTCATCATTCATACTCAGTAGGCCTAGTACTGATTTATATTTGATAATGATTAAAGAACGAATATAAAATAAACAAAAATAGTGGAGACACAAGGTTTCTGATAGATACCATGACAACATGCATTTGTGTCTAATGAAGACCAATGACGCCTACGTTGGCCTGAACAGACACACTTTTGCACAGACTCTTTTGAGCACACACACACAAACGCACACGCACACGCACACGCACACACACACACACACACACACACACACACACACACACACACACACACACACACACACACACAGGCTAAGCCCTCTGCCAGGTCTCTAATCAGAGATGACATAATGATGCCCTTTTGGGAATACTTTGCTCTATTCATCCCTCTTTAACCTAAACTCTGTAGTGCTGCTCTCTTCTGCACTCCTCTCATCTTTTCCTGATTTCCCCTCCTTTTTTACCCGCCTCTCATTTTCTGACCTTTTCTTTAAAGGTGCACTGTGCAGGAAATGGTCAAAAAAGGTACTGCAACTATGCTGCTCTTTTAATCTCGGTTGCCTATTGCAAAATTTGATATTTTCATGAAAGTTTACTAAGTAATAAACTAATTTTAGTATGGCCCAAGTACAGTCATTTTTGCAGCTAAAAATGGCTATTTCTGGAAATAATGAAGATCCCCCTTTTCATGTAGCCTATGAAAAGTGCAATTTCCCCAGTCATAATGAATACTTAGAATTCAATGGTGGTGGTAAGTATTCATGAAGAGGGTAACATTAGTGAATGGGTAGCAAAAATTCTGGAAATAAACAACTAAAAATCTTACACAGAGCACCTTTAAAATCCTCTCCTTTCCTGCACTTTGCGATCCATCCCTCATCTCTCTTTTTTCCCTCTAAAGTCTCCCTCTTTGTCATCTTCTCTCACAACACTTCTTTCCTATGCTCTCTCCTCTTCTGTCTGCATTCTAATGTGGCCTTTTTATCCACTACTATGATATTTCACTCACCCTCTCCCCTTCAGTCTTCTTTTCTTTTTCATCATCCCCTCCATATTGTCTGTTTTTTTTGTTCCTTCTCTATTCCACTGTCTGTCTTTTTCTCTCTGTCTGTAAGCCTATCTGTCTGCCTATCTATCTGTTCGTCTGTCTGCCTGCCTGTCAGTGTCTAAATAATTGACAATAAAAGAACAACTTGAATACAATCAAGCAAAGGGTTTCTTCTTTTCTTCTTCTTACTATCATTACCACACTACCTCTGGCGTCTTGTTATAATTGTGCTGCTGCAACTGCTGCTGCTGGTGGTTGTTGGCTTATCGACGCTTTAACCTTCCCTGACGTCATCACCTTGAGTGTGGGCCTCGCCTGCTCGCCCTCATCTGTAATGCAGAGCAGCCATGTGGCGCTGTCTTTTGTAAGACGTCACTCACAATCACAGACAAGCAGCAGAGGGAGAATCCTGTATGTTTTTTTTCTTTCCTTCTTTTTTTTTTGGCCCCTTAAATTCCACCGTGTTCAGTTTCATTTATTCATGCAGTGACATTAGTACTGAGCCGAGAGGAGAAAGGGGAACCTTGAACCATAGAGCAGGCCGAGAAAGAGATACTGATGATGAGGAGGAGATAAAGAGACTCGGGGATGACATTCACTTTTGGATAAAAGCGTCCGTCAGACACATACCGTAGATGCAGAGGGGATGGAACAGAAGGGACAAATGGAGGGGAGTGGGGAAAAGTTTTTAAAAAGTCAGACAGACTCTCTCTCTCTCTCTCTCTCTCTCTCTCTCTCTCTCTCTCTCTCTCTCTCTCTCTCTCTCTCTCTCTCTCTCTCTCTCTCTCTCTCTCTCTCTCTCTCTCTCTCTCTCTCTCTCTCTCTCTCTCTCACACACACACACACACACACACACACACACACACACACACACACTTCCCACTTCCTCTCATTTGCACACACACACACACACACACACACACACACACACACACACACACACACACACACACACACACACACACTAGGCTGAGAATAATGTCATGTTCCTCTGCACCTTTGTGACTCAAAAGTGTGTAGGCCACTATACGTTCAAAGCACCTACCAACTAAGTCCACATAGGTCTTCAGCCATTATCATGGCTGCTCATGTCACCAGGGTTAAGCAGTGAACAATTACAAATAGGAGAGCGGCATGTTTAGCTCATCCATAATGTAGCCCAGTTATTCTTGGTGAAAGACAACCGCAGACACTATAACAACACCAAAACTCAAATAAATTATGTGGTACCTACAAAAACTGTTCCTTCTTGTTCCAGCCTATTAGAGACACACAACGGATGGCAAGGGGAAGGCTAATTGAATGGAATAATGTTTATGTTCTATTATGTTCTAGAATGTTCTATTTTTCCTAAGGTTGGCAGCATGACCAACTCCCAATTCACAGCTACAAACTGTGCATGACCTTGCCTTGGCGGCTTAAAGTGATACTGTACCATTTTTGGAAATACGCTTATTGTACACCTCTCCTTCAGTTAAATGATTGAGTTTTACCGCTCTCATGTACTTTCAGCCATTCTCTGAGTATGGCAGATCAAATTTTACCTCTTTATTTTTGTGCACAGACGTGTTTCGGCGTGTGCCTTCCTCAGTGTGCAGTTGGTTGCACACTGAGGAAGGCACACGCCAAAATGCGTCTGTGCACAAAAATAAAGAAGAAAAAAATGTATGCAAGGTGCGCCCCCCTTTTCTTTTTTTGATTCTAAGTATTTATTTGGGACAGTACCCTTAAAAGTTATCAAGAAACCTAAGTGAAGCCTACTACCTACTTGATTAAGATCAAATTTTACCTCCATGCTAGCACTTTAAGCACATCCCCACCAACTCAGCCTTATCTCTGTAGCTCAACTGCAATGCAATAATGCCATTTCAATAATGACAAAACTTTTGACATTTCCACCAGATAACTTTAACAGCCATGGAGTGTTCAAAGCTCATTCAATTTCCGTAATGAACTGAAGTGGGCAAAGATTAGAGAGCTGGAGAGACCTCTCTTACAGAAAGTAATTTAGTCTGGCCAAACATTTAAAAGACAATTAGGGACGATAAACACCATGTCGTTTCATGAGAGCAAATGAGAGCCTAACGACCTGCTTAGAAAAGGTGCTTAGCAGCATCTCAAAGACATTCCAGATTGGAGGTTAGCGTGAATTTGATGTGTAACTCAGAAGGCGCTATGAAAGGCCGATGATGCCACCAAAAGCCATAAAGGGAAGGAAACTAATGAAGGTGGTAGGTTGTGCCTCAGGGAGGTTTTACAAGGAAGCATTATTTGCTTCTCATTTGTTCTTGTTCTTCTCTCTCTCTCTCTCTCTCTCTCTCTCTCTCTCTCTCTCTCTCTCTCTCTCTCACTCTGAATAACAGATGAGTCACACTGTGAAGTACACTCCCCGAGGGGTATACATTTCTGAAAGACAAAAACAATGTCGACCGGAATTACTGCAATAAAACTGTAATGCTCCTGTCATGGAAAGGATAACAAGAGGTCTGGTATTTCAGAGGAACACGCATACAAACAACAATAAGACAA
Organism: Engraulis encrasicolus; assembly: GCF_034702125.1. Lineage (NCBI taxonomy): Eukaryota > Metazoa > Chordata > Actinopteri > Clupeiformes > Engraulidae > Engraulis > Engraulis encrasicolus. The sequence continues at coordinate 39,210,558 of NC_085859.1, read as the reverse complement.
GGGACCCGTTTTCTGGTATCCCTGTCCTTGTAGAATAGACATCTCACTTCACTGTCTGTCCACCAGCGGTTATTCTAGATCCGTACCGGAATACAGACCTTAATAGGACTACGTAGTCACTTTCACACTTCCTCAATCTCCCTTTCTCAGGGTCACTCTCTGAATCTTTCACTTGTCCTAATTAGCACAATAAATTAGAACTAATGGTTAGAGGTTATGTATCACTTGGTGGCAATTCAAGGGGATTCAGGAGGTCACAGAGGACATGCAATGTCTGTTAGGACCCTCATTAACAAACTTACAGTACAGGGGATATGTTCTCATGGAGCAATTTGGAGCTGACTGGCTTGTTAAGGGGCAATGACATCCACCTCAAAAACATTTGGTGACAAATAATGTTTGTCCTGATGGCTAGTCCTGACCATTAACAACTAAAACAGAACAAATACTAGAGATGCACTCAGAAAGCGCAGACCTCCACCAAGGAAGCTGTTTGATAGAACAGTTGACTATGTTGCACCCTATTGTTATTTCAAGTCTTTCTGCCTTCTTTTCTTCTTCCAATGATGCGCAACAATGACAATGTAAGAGTGCGGTCTTACTTTTATTTGGATTGATGTCATTTTTCACAAGGTTTATTATCAGGGGTGTTTTAGTTGGCTTTCTTTACACCTATATGGTCTTAAAAACCATCAGATTTATGAGAACACAAAAATCCTCACTTTATATTAAAAATTTTCAATGTCATTTTTTTCTACACGATCATGGTATTGTGAAAGCTGCCATTAAAATTGATGTTTCGATCAATGGCTGTATCTCAAAGTCAAGGATCCTTGCCTTGCTAGGACGTGAAACGCCCAGTGATCGGATACTCTGCGGAGTTCACCAAAGAGTATCCAATCACTGGAAGTTTCAGGTCCTACCAAGGCCAGGATCCTTGACTTTGAGAAACAGCCAATGATTCACTGGGTCTCCTGAGTTTGACAGTCTTAATGCTTAATGTTAAAAGCCCTTGAAGGCATAAAAGTTCCAATCCTGAGCCTCTTTTGTCAGCCAACAGTAGGCTGCAGTTTTTTTTCTTTCATTTTCACCAGTTTTTTTTCTGTGCAATGTCTGGTGGTCATGACAAATGCATTTTAATTTACCATCAGCACTGTAATTTAATTTCATTGTTCCCCTCCCTTTTGGGGTCTCTCATCCATACAACTCTGTGTGTTGACGTCATTGTCATGTGATGGTAGCAGAGTGGCATGAAGTGGGTGGCTAAGAGGAAACAGGAAAAGGAGATGAGGGAGAGAGGAAGGTGGCGGACGCTGCCAGGCTAATTTACGGGAAATGAGCAGATCCATCACAAACCTGAAAACAAACCTAGGGGTACACAAACACGGAGAGAGGGGGGGGGGAGTAACAGTGGGACAAAAGCAGAGAGAGGGAAAAAAGGGAGAGAGGGACAAAAGCAGACAGAGAGAGAGAGAGAGAGAGAGAGAGAGAGAGAGAGAGAGGGAGAAGAGGGGAGGGAGGGAGAGAGAGAGACATGAAAGAGAGAAATCAAACATCTATGAATGAGTCTAAAGAAGAGCCATTGTGAATTTGTTTTTTTTTCCACAGGTGGTAAATGTGAGTCAGAGCGAAGGTTTTGGAGAGAAACATGAAATGCATGAAAACAATTCATCACAAAACTGGGAATGGTTTGTGCAACAAGCGGACAGCTGAACATTTATGATGCCATAAAAATGTCTTTGGTTGTCTCTCCAGGAAACCAATAACGTTGGCTGCCCAACAGTAAGAGGGGGAGAGGAGAGGAAAGCAATGAGAGGCACAAACACAGCAAAAAAAGACAGAGGGAAGAGTCGACTGGAGGGACAAAAATGGAAGAAGAGTGCAGAGCAGGTGAATAGAATAGGTGGATGGATGGCTTTGTGTGTTTGTGTTTGATGTCGGGCAGCCTGCAGGTAACATTTGCATCACATTCACCTGTCATTACTGTGTGCCTCTCAGGCCAGGGATCAGGCTTTGGAAAGCAGGCTTTGGGAAGCAGGTGATACTCTCTTCTC
>NC_085859.1:39171004-39198504 GCF_034702125.1 Engraulis encrasicolus | reverse complement strand
ATAACCACATTTTTGATTGTTTTGCCCATATCAGATTTATTTCTCTCCACCAGATTTATTTCTCTCCACCGTTGTAAACTACAGTACATTAGAATTGATCCTCATACACTACCAAATTCTTGTATTGTCTTCTAAAACAGTAGTGCGCACATTTCCGTCAGAAATAGCATTGTGGTTCTGGTGGCTGACAAGATTGCCGTTAGTTCAGACTCTCTTGCACTGAAGTTTGTCTGCCAAACTCTTGAGAACTTTGTTATGTCTCCCAGTGTGTCTTCCTTGAGTGGGGCTGGTCTATACAGCCAACCAGAATGTGACTTGAGTGTTGCAGGGGTTGTACACAGGGGGCAGGATGGGTCCTTTCCATGCCACAAATGCAGATTACTGTAAGCCCAATTGGGAAAACTCCAACTCCCATGGTCATTGTGACACAGCACTCCACAGCACACAAGTGAACACTGCACACAACAAAATTGCATGCAACGGGGGCAGCCCTCAATGGCGCCCTAAGGGAGCAGTGCGGCGGGACGCTACCATGCTCAGGGCACCTCAGCCATGGAGGAGGATGGGGGAGAGCACTGGTTAATTACTCCCCCCTCCCCCCAACAACCTGGCGGGTCGGGAGTCGAACCGGCAACCTTTGGGCAACAAGTCTGGCACCTTAACCGCTTACCCAAAACTGACGGCTTATCCATGACTCATATCATATCTTGCTCGGATGATGAAACTCAAGCATCATGAGCCACAGAGTTCACACCATGAGAGTTTCCTCATCTCAACCCACTCCCACCTCATCCAGCGGCCCTGCTTGGCTTATACCACAGCTTTAGAGAATCTACCTGCTTCTTCCTATCGCCGTACCACCAAGGTACAACACTCACTTGTAGACCCCTTCTGCCAGAGATGTGTCATGGCCCCAACGCCAAATCCTGCTCTTCCTTGTTGGACGTGGCCCACTACATCCCGGTTCAGGAGGGCAGATTTGGCCTGTGTCACAACTGTGGAAGGGGACCACTTCCTAGGAGTGGTAGCTCTTACTATGGGGTCCCATGAGTCAGCAAGGGAGTAAATTGCTTTTGGGGTTTCTTGGAGTTTCTAAAGCAGTCGCCTGGTGCAAGGGTTTGTTGTTGTGATAATAGCCATGTCGTCCATGTAGACCCGTACTGGTGGAAGACACAGGCCCCTCTTGGTCCTCTCACCTGCCACCACCCAACCAGATGAAAGTGAAAGCACAACTGGGAAAATTCAACTCCCATTGTCATTGTGACACAGCAATCCACAGCGCACAAGTGTTCACTGCACTCTGCAAAAAAATAAATTGCATTTATGCCTCACCCATGCAAGGGGGAAGCCTCAAATGGTGCCCCAAAGGATCAGTGCAGCGGGACGGTACCATGCTCAGAGTACCGCAGTCATGGAGGAGGATGGGGGAGAGCACCGGCGGGTCATGATTCGAACCGGCAACCTTTGGGCTACAAGTCTGATGCCCTAACTGCTTACCCATGATGCCCGTGTAATTAACTCCTTTGCCATAACGAAAGCCAGTGGGGGAAAATTGTGCAGCCTGCCATGATGCCATGGACCTGTAATTATGTTTGATGATAACAGCATCTTAAGGGATGATTAATGTGGAAATTTATGACAATCAATTTCCTGCCACTGATATACTATACTTCGTTGGCAACTTCTCTAGGATGGCTTGAGCAAGTGGCTGCGCTGCCGTAACAGCGCATGAATATACATGTTTAGCTCTACTTTAAATTTCATCTTTTGCACTGGAACAGTCATGTTTATGAATTACGCACCGCTTCATACATACAAAGTGGACATGACTGGCCCTGTGGGTGCTTTCCATAAATGCAAGGAACACATTTGAGCTGGGTAACAGTCTGTGTTTTGTGTGTGTGTGTGTGTGTGTGTGTGTGTGTGTGTGTGTGTGTGTGTGTGTGTGTGTGTGTGTGTGTGTGTGTGTGTGTGTGTGTGTGTGTGTGTGTGTGTGTGTGTGTGTGTGTGTGTGTGTGTGTCTCTGTGTGTGCCTATTGTGTGTGCGTGTGTGCTTGTGTGTGTGTGTGTGGTGCAGCAGATTTCTTGTTGAAAATGCAATTTAATACTACTGCATGTAATCTCTCCCAAGTTGTCCAGGAGCAAAGCAGCAAAGCACATAAGTCCTCAACATGCCATCAAGTCCCAGATGCTGTTTACAAATGAATATACACTGTAACTTAAACAAAATCAGATAAGTAAAATACAAAACAACAAAAAAAGAGCTCCTGAAAGTGTAGTAAAATAAAGTTCCAGTGGAGTGCACATTGCATGTGCCTGTGATTAGATAAGAATTGAGCCGGTAGCACTCAGAATGCTGGATGTTTCTTAACAGAATTGTGTTACTTGTTTTATCAAAGCCTCTAAAGGTACATACTGCAGGGTGGGGGATCAATAGAAAGCATTTACATAATTTTGAATTGATTATTTGGGTATATTCCACTTTTTCACTTCACTTGTATGCGTGTCTGTGCATGTGTGTGCATGCATGCATTGAATGCATATTTTGGAGGGCTACATACATGAAAATGAGGCTCGACACTAACCAAATTAGAACACAGATTCGCGTCCCACTCATAAAAGTGCTGATTTTGTTGAAGATCAATTTCATTACCATGAACAAAAGAAATCCAGGTAATGATCAAGGGGCCTCCCTGTTGCACAAATGTATATTTATTACCTCCGCCATGGAGGTTATGTTTTCAGTAGCATTGGTTTGTCTGCCAGATCAATACCCAGTTATGGCCAGCCCAATCTCCAGGCCCGAGTCCCATGGAAAACCCCTGAGATGTGATCAAAAGGAAGAGAGGTGATCACAAGCCATCAAACAAAACTCAGAAACTTGAATCTTTGCACCAGGGTTTGGAATTAAATCATTCAAGAATGATGTCAAAGACTGGTGGAGAGCATGCCAAGATGCATGACAGCTGTGATTAAAATTCAGGGTTATTATACCAAGTATTGATTTCTGAACACCTCCTGAGTTAACACATTACTATTACATTGGGTAACACTTTATTTTAGGGACACATCTATTAGCACTAATACATACAATATTAATGCCTGTATAAGTAACTTGTAAGGCATGTACTAAGCAAAATAAGACAGTTGTTAAGCATGTATTCACAAATGTCTTGTTCATGCCCAATTAGGGTTTTATTACTAATATAACCTTAGTAAGGACCAGTAAGCCTATATTTCTATTTATTAGTAAGTAGTAAGTGGCAGAATACAATGTGTATAAGCTCCCGACACACTGTGTGAACAAACCCTGAACAGTGTGAAAACAGATGCAGAATAAGGGTCCCTATTCTAAAGTGATGCATTGGTCAGCCCAGATGGCTCAGGGCCTCTGCACTACCAAAGTCCTAGAGCCCCCACACCACCCAGGCCTGCACTACCTAGCCCCCCCGATCTACAAAGTGTAAGGGTATATCAAATAATGAATATTTACTCAGCTGAGTCATCTAGTTTTCTCTTGGTCATATCAATGAAAGAGAGGTAACAAGAGCCTATATATAGCAAGGATTGAACGTACACTTGTCAATGGCGGTGGGTTGGTGAGATGTAATTTTTTTTTCATGTACCACTGAGTTTTAATTGTAAAAAACCCCAAAATAAATGCAGAACATTAGAATAATAGTTTTGAAGCAAAACTAAACTACTCTTTTGTGATAATTAAGTGAATGTTTGAGAACATTAGCTTCAAGAAGTGCAGTGCATGATGGGTACGCAATCTAGGACAACAGACAACCTACCCAGCTCTGAGCCTATGTCCTTAGCTCCTCCCCTCACTTGTGAAATTTAGTTGCTATCCAAACAATTTGCCATGTACGTAACAACAGAAATATTATCATTGCTGCATTGGCCATGCATTGCATTTCTGACTAAGGGCGTACCCATCATGCACTGCACTTCTTGTAGCTAAGTTTCTCAAACATTAACTTATTTATCAGAAAGTAATAGCTTAGTTTCGCTTCCAAACTATTACTCATCGTTATATTCTGCATTTATTGTAGGGTTTTTACAATTAAAACTAATTGGTGTATGAAAAAATGACATCTCACAACCCACCGTCATTGATAACTTTACGTTCAATCCTTGCTATATATCGCTTCCAATTACTCATTGACATAATGAGTAGAATAAGTGAGATCTTCATACCTACTGAGACTAATGTAGACTCTGAAATGTTCTTACACTTTGCTTCCCGGTGGGGGGGGGGGCGTAGAGTGGGGGCCCTTGGTAGAGTGGGGGCCCTGGGTAACGTGGGGGCCCCTAAGTCATCTGGGCTGAGCATTGCATGACTTTAGAATAGGATCCCTTATTCCACATCTGTTTTCACACTGTTCAGGGTTTGTTCACACAGTGTACCAGGAGCTTATACACATTGTATTCTGGCCCTTACTGCTTACACATAAATAGAAATCTAGGTCTACTAGGTCCTTACTAAGGTTATAATGGTAATAAATCCCTTATTGTGCATGAACAAGACATTTGTGAATACATGCTTAACAACTGTCTTATTTTGGTTAGTACATGCCTTACAAGTTACTTAAACATGCATTAATATTTTATGTATTAGTGCTAATAGATGTGTCCCTAAATTGTTTTTAAGTGAACATCATCTTGTTTTCTTTGGATGTTTTGAGGTCTGAAAACATTGCATCTTTTGTGTTATTTTGACCATTTGTCACTTTCTGCAAATAAATGCTCTAAATTACAATATTTTCATTTGAGGTTCGGAGGAAATGTTGTCAGTAGTTTATAGAATGAAACAGCAATGTTAATTTCACTGACACACATGCCAATATGTAGTAAGACCAGAAAAAATGGTAATTTCAAGGTGGTCTCTCAATTTCTGCTGCTATATTTTGGATTTGAACTACTTCTTTTCTTTTAAAATTGAAACCTGTTTTAGCCACATTCTCAAGACTCCGTGAGAATAGATATTGATGATGGTGGTAAATATACATGAAAAAGATAACACTTGTGAATGGGCAACATGAAGTCCTGAAATAAACTACTAAAGGAATTACATGCTCTACCTTCAAAGATTCAAGATTCAAGACTCAACTCTTTTGTCTGTTTGTGACGTGACATATATGCATAGCAGGCAGATGGAAGGTATACAGCAGGATAGAGTTCTGGAGGAGGATGAGAGACGCCTTGACGCAGATCTGTTTCCTCTGCTGCCTGTGGCCATGTTGGCCATACACATGGCAGGGTTGGACTAGGGGGAGAAATAGGGCCAGGGCACTTTTGGCTTACAGCGGCCCCTCATAATTAGCAGTGCAGAACTGACTCACCGGTGGACCCTGCACCCTCGTGGGCCCCTACTTTCAGAAATGTAACATAAAAAAATAAAAAATCTACATTTCTGAAATAGTGTGCGGGACCCAATTGGAAATGCCCGCTATGCCAGATGGCCAGTCCAGCCCTGTGCACAAGGCATGTCGCTGAGGGACTTTTGACGCAGTTTAAAGGGTTTCTCAGTTTAACTCAATCAGGTTTTGTGAGGCCTCTCTGTGGAACCCCTGCTGTGCTGTGTGTGGGTATCAAATCACATCTAAGCATGTCCAGGCCTGGCCCTATAGGCGCCACCGTCATCGCTTTATATAGGCCACTGTGAAATCCCAAAGGGAGGCATTAAATCTGTTAAATGGTTCAAAAGGAACAGAGCAGAAGGGAGGAAGTAAAAAAACACAATACAAACCTAATGTTTAACAATGTTATTGGATTAAATGTTCAACTTTTTACACCTATTTCTCAGATTCCCATGATGCCTTGCATTAGTGATGGGCATAACTGTACTTCCCTTTAGATAGGCATGCCAACTGCAACCGCCTACACTGAATAAATAGCTTACTTCACATGAGTGCTTGACAGCAGCTCATATTTTCTGCTTCATTATGTATGTGCATATGACGCCTTCTATAAGACAGCGCTGTAGTACCCCTCTGAACAGAGTGTATTATTGTCTTGATGCAAAATTAAAATTGCACCAATGTTGTAATGTTGCACCAATTCTGCTTTTATTGTAGTCCAGATTTGAGTGAGTTACACAGTAGGCCTATAATATCCAAGAAATCAGATCAACCCAGCCTACACAAAGTTGTACAATTGTGTCTTTATAAAACACATTGTCTCTCCTGAGGGACACCAAGAAACAGTCAACACTGTTGTTATATTTGCCACTAAATGCCAGCCAGCCATGTGCTGGAGGTTGATTGTGGATCAGGGGAGGCTTCCTCCCCCGATAACATTATCAATGCTTTGTCTGCGACCACGCCAGACATGGTCACGTCTCATGCCCTCTTCTCCACTATCCTTCACTCCCTCCCTCCTTCACCTCGGCCATCGTATCCTACGCCTCTATTGTGGCTGTATATGGATCATTTCATCCGTTACTGTATGTGCCAGACCAGAAGTGTAGTAGACTGTAAACAGTAAACACGCATGCATGAAATGTGTCCAACTATTGAAAAGACAGAAGATCATGTGTGTGCCTTTTTTACCATTTATTTGAGCATCTTCTGGCAAATAGCATCTCACATAAACTTAGGCCTACATTGTAAATCAACAACAATTACATGATATACCTATTGTATTTAATACTTGTCATAGTTGTTCTATTTCAAGTTGTTCTACACTCCCCCTTCTAGCCTTTGTCTGTGGAGTTTAGCCAGCCTTTTAATTACTCCCTACACCACTGCACCAGCCTTCAGATAGAAGATACACAAATTTTGTGCAAGTCGTCAATAAAATTTGCATGTGAACACATACACGCACACATAAACAGACACACACACATAAACAGACACACAAACACACACACACACCAAAGGCAAGTGTGCCAGTGTGCGACTACAGAGAGATGGTGCCCACACACACACACACACACACACACACGCCCACACGCAAACACACACGCACACACCCCAAAGGCAAGTGTGCCAGTGTAGTGTGTGACTACAGAGAGATGATGGTGCCCTCCCCTCTGTTCTTCAGAGACCTCGCAGCTTTGTGGATTTTTCTTGTCAGCATTTGTTCCAGAGAGCAAAGCAGCGGAGCGCGGAGCAGGGCTGGACAGGCCATAAGGCATACAGGGCATTTGCCCGGTGGACTGTTGATGATTTTGGCCTGGTCCTCCCCTCAAAGTAGTGGTATCAGTCCTAATTCCAGAACAGCAGACCTATCTGAGTCCGATTTTATATAATTAATACTCATTTTGGCAGTTGTGGTTCAAAACGGTTCATAATAGATCAGGGGTCCCCAAACTTTTTTCTCTGGGGGCCACATTATCGTTCCTGACGGTGATCAGGGGCCGGAATCAATCAAGTGGGCTTTATACTAGGCCACTGCCTGTTAACGCAACAATTTCTAGCACAAAATAGTTCATAATTACAAGTGATTTTCAAAAGAAATGAGTACTTCACATGTTTTTCAATTTGAAATACCACGGGTATTCCTTTTAATTTCTAATAACCATATNACAAGTCCGACAGGCGGACAACAGATGCGTCCGTCTATGCCCGTTCTGAACCTTTTTTGCCCAAACGCCCCCTTGGCCTCCTCATAACCTGTCAAGGCAATTTATCAATAAGCCTACCATGTACTGTATAAGCCTGGATTTGAAAAAGTACCATAGGATTTCAACAGTGTTGGGCAATTTACTGAAAAACTGTAATGCATTGCTGATTACATGTTACTGTCTTTTCAAAATAATCCCTTACACTACATTTAGCAATGTGGGGACCTAAGGCGAATTTAGCTTAGGGGGGCCATCGGTCCATCCCATATCACATTTTTTTTAACATAAAATCTCTATTTTTGTTAGGCTATTTTTTTTTTTTTTTAAATCACTTTTTTTTTTTTTTTTTAATTACAAACATAAAAAACAGGCAAACATTACAACCCTTTCTGGACAGATTTCAATGAATAGGCTATTTGCAATTTTGCATAGGCCTACATTAAATAAACTAAAATGTGAAATTCTCTTTTCACTTTAATATGAGAGCAGTGATGTCCCCCCCTCACTGAAGTGTTATTTCATGTGTGAGCATGATGCTGTCACCTATTTGAAGTGACGTTGATGTTGGATTTCATGGAATACTTTTTAAATGCCCCGCTTTGGGAAGAAAACAGAGTAGGCGACAGGTGAACTGTATTTCTGTCAAAACAGTGGTTTGCAGGCGTTTGCGTTTTCACGTGGATATTGTCTTCGTGGACCGTAACAGACAAACCGTAAGTTCCATAAACTAATCAATGAGACATTGGCTACGTGTACATGATGTTTTTAAGCGAAGGCAAAAGAGTTATTTTGCGATGCGTATACATGGCACTTTCACTTAAATGCGATTAAACGTCTGGGGAAAATAAAGCATTGCGATTGGACTGAGGACGCACGTGCTGAGCGAGCCAAATAAGGCACGGGCCGTGGTTCAATGCCACCGAGATGCAGGTCATCTTCCCCACGAAAATCGTTGCCTCAGGCGGACTGAAATCACAACATTTCCCCCTTTCTCCCTGGATCATTTACAATGCTACATTAGCTACCCTGTTAGCATAGAAAAACGAGTGGTCAAATGGTAATGTGGAGTAACTTTGTTGTGCTTCATTACTTCGTGGGGCACTTTTACATCAATATATGGAAGCCACAACATTTATAGTCGCTTAGGGACTTTAAATTAAGCAAAACTTTCATGTGAAAATCAACAGGAAGTGCCGCCATGTTTTTCTCACTGGCAAAGAGCACGGTTGGTTTGCACTGCATGAGCTGCCAGGCCAAAAACTGAGCGACTGCCACCTTGTGGACACAAGAGGGAATCACAGGAGGGAATCACAATTCAGAAACGCATCACGGGAGGGAAACACATCACGGGAGGGCGGACGGACGGACGGAGGGACGGACGGAGGGACGGACGGACGGACGGACACCAAAGCCTCTTATAGAGATGCGTGGGACGCATCTAAAAAGTATGGTGATTGACAGTTTATGAGTGATGCAATATAAATGGTAGACCTGTTTATATTACAGTGAGATGAGAAACTATCAAGACTAGATAGGATTGCTTATTTGGGGCAGTTCAAATGGTGAGGTGCAGAGAGGTGTCAAAGGGGAGTGGCGGGCCGCATCCGGCCCCCGGGCCTTAGTTTGGGGACCCCTGTATTAGATGATTAAACATTTTGCCACAGGCTTCATTATCTCTTTCAATGCATGGTGGACTGGTCTTGGCGGAAAATGCCCGGCTGGAAATGTCCCAGTCTAGGCCTGGCGCGGGGCGAGCAGCCAGCCACCCAGCCACCATGCACGCCGCTAATGAAGGAGAATTAGTCTTGCTGCATGTGTTCGTTCGGCTTGCCTCTACTCTAGACAGGCCACATCCATTTATGCGTTTTATGCCTTCTGCTTGTATTGCTTGCTCCTCCAATCGCATTTTCTTTCGTTGTTTGCCGTTTTGTAAAGCCAGTTTTCACGCGGAGTCAGCGCAACTGGAATGACCTGAAAAGCCTTGAGTGGACGACTATCTGATTCCCGGATCCATAAGATCCATCCAGGCCACAGCGGAGCAGTGTAGGCCTATCTGATGTGTGATACACGCTCTTCACATCCCCTCCCACTCACACGCATGCATTGCACACACACAAACACACACACACACACAGACACACACACACACACACACACACACACACACACACACACACACACACACACACACACACACACACACACACACACACACACACACACACACACACACACACACACACACACAATGCTAGAACATGGCCAGAGAGATACGGGTTGCCCTGCTGCTCCTGTTGATTATAACCACTTCTTGAGTGCTTGAGGATGAGAATTGTGTGTGTGTATGTGTGTGTGTTTGTGTGTGTGTGTGTGTGTGTGTGTGTGTGTGTGTGTGTGTGTGTGTGTGTGTGTGTGTGTGTGTGTGTGTGTGTGTGTGTGTGTGTGTGTGTGTGTGCATTTCAGATGCCTGACGGAGCTTATGATCTCAAAGCCCTTTGGCTTGTTTGTCAATAATTTTCCTCATCTGCAATTCATGTTTAATTAGTTCCCACACTGATCTCGCCCAATCGTTGGAGAAAAAGTCTAACAGGCGGACAAAGATGTGTCCGCCTATGCACTGCCGCCTTGTGGACACAGGAGGGAATTACAATTGAAAGAACGCATTTCAGAGGGACGACAGGCAGACAGACAGACCGACGAACGGACGGACGGACATATACTTTTGTAGAGGTACTAGAACGCATCTAAAAAGAATGCACAATGCATAGTGTCAGATTTTAGTCAGAAGCAGAACAGGATAGCTGTGGAAATCTTTACTTTGGGATAACTTGGCAGCATCTACTGAAATATTGTCGCTTGGGAACATTTCTCATGATATAATGAAACACATTCAGACAAAATTGTCATTAAAGCAAGAAGAATATGTGCAAGTAAAACACAAACATCTCCTACTTTCTGCGTGAGATTTTTCAAAGAGGATTACTGTAATTTACAATGCCTGTCGCATCTAGAAGACTATCTCCAGGGCTTCCTGTGTCACAGTTCCATCCAATAAGAACAACAAGATTCCCTACTCATCAATCTTTGCATACATCCGCTTATGGGGGTAGTGTTTTGATCTACATTGAAATCTTCCTTCAATGGAGCATTATACTTTATATATATTTTTGCAGTTGCCACACAAAGTACTTTGTCAGCACAGTCCCCTCCTTGATTTATAAATGACAAATGTAGATCCTTGCCTCCACCCACCACGCGCCCACCCACCACACTTCCAAAAACCTGACACGCATTACTGGGCGACAGCCATGACTTGTGCTAGCTACTCACACCTCTGTGCCTCCTCGAGTCATTTGGCATTAGTGTGGTGCACTAAGCATCACTAAGATGATTTCTCTTAAAACTCACCCCAGAATGCACACCAGGATTAAACAGCATTCTCTGTAATCTTGTTTACAAGTTCAAGTCAGTGAAGTGAGTGAAGGAAAAAAGCTGGCCCCTTAGTTAAATACCATGTTGGAATTCAGGGACAGCAGCATAGAGCACAGAATTGTTTTATTAGTTTAGTTTCTTTTTGTTTTTTTAGCTACTTATTTTATTGGACTGTGCTGCCCTAACAGCCTTTGGACTTAGATGACCAGACTCTTTTGGCCATATTGTGTTTTGTGTTTTTGATGTGCAATTACATGTGGATTGTGGAGAAGTGTCATGCAAGACACATTCCTGTGCAAACAGACAATAACATTCTATCTTATCTTATCTTATATGGCTAACTAGAGTTTGCATGTATATCTCAGGGCCTTAGCTCATTCTCATTCTCCAGTGTTCTTGACTGCCTGTTCAGGCTACTGTTTGTGTGTTTTGCGGACTTGTGTGCACAGATGATGTAACAGGTCCCACTGTCCCTACACCATCTCCTCTATACAACAAAACAGATACACTGAGGTGAAGAGGGAAGCAAAGTGTGACTAATAATGTTTAAAAAAATCCACAGGAGGAAAAAGTGTACGTACATGAACTAGGCGTTTCAAAATCAAAGAATCTTTACAGCAGAAATGTAGCCTGTAAACTATTACAGATTTACACTGATTCATGTCAGACACTAGCCCGACAGGCCAGACCAGTCATTTTGAATTACTTTGTAATCCACAAATGATCTGATTGCGCTTCTCTGGGGAGGGTTTTCAGTCGGTTTTCAGACATCCGGTGTTACCAGCCAATAAGCGAACGCACTTGGGAGCATAATAACATGCGTCATGAACGTCAACTGTCAGCAATTAGTCAGAGCTCATTTCAAACCAGAGCTGAGCTCACTTCTCCCGCCCTAACGCTCCAGGGCACCGAGGATCCAGACCTGAAATGAATTACGAAGTAATTAATGTGGTCTGGTAAAACCAGTGGTGAAAGTAGACGGGGGGCACAGGTGCGCAGCACCAGTATGAAATGTACAGCCAGTGTGCAGTACCGGTAAGAGAAATAGTTTCATGCTGGCCAAAAAAACACTTTTAAAAAAAGTAAGGTGTACTATTTACCTAAGTCGAAAATATACAACCACACTTTGCCATTTGGGACAAGTGTCCTATGAGGAGAATAGCTCAAGTTACCCAAAATAGTCAAGCAGAGATATACTGTGATTAGTGACTAGAGATTATTGACTGTGAACTTTTTCCAAGCTCATTCAAAACAGCCATGGTAAAGCCACTCCTAAAAAAGACAAATTTAGATCAGAATTCTTTAAACAACTACAGACCTATATCAAACCTCCCCTTTATAAGCAAGGTACTAGAAAAAGTTGTATTTAAACAGCTTAATCAACATCTGGCTGGGAATGATATCTTGGAAAAATTCCAATCAGGCTTTAGAGCCAACCATAGCACCGAAACAGCACTAACCAAAATAATAAGTGATTTTAGGCTCAGCACTGCCGCAAACAAAGTTTCAGCACTTATCCTCCTCGACCTCAGTGCCGCCTTTGACACGATAGACCACAACATACTAATTGACCGCCTTGAATCTTGGGTAGGCTTGTCCGGTCACGTCTTAGAGTGGTTCAAAACATATATTACAGGAAGGCAGTTTTTTGTCACCATCAGAGACTACGTCTCCAACAAGTATGATGTGCCTTTTGGAGTTGCTCGAAGCTTGTTGTATTGCTTGTAGAATAGAACTATACAATACTATTCTACAATCAATTGTTGCAGCATATGAATAGTTTCTCTCAGCTAGTCTCTCTACACCTTGAATCTGATGTGACTGAGGACTGAGATGTCAATGTGAGGGCAGCATGGCAGAGAAAATTACATGTCATGTTCCTCTTTCTTATCAGTCTAGTTCCGGATCCGGAAAAGGCAGGATAATAGGGTTTTTCACAGGATCCGGATCCGGCAGGATCTTAAGCAGTGGATCCGGTATCTGGCAGTTACCTAAAAATCAGGATCTGGTGCATCTCTAGTTTTTACGTAGCCTAGGCTTTTCAGTCAGTCTTTCACAACCCCAATCACTGCATGGAGTGAAAGCCCTTTGGAAGCGGCCATTGCAGGCATTGTGGCAGTAAGGCAAGGCAAGGCAAGGCAAGTTTATTTATATAGCGCATTTCATACACAGGTGCAACTCAATGTGCTTCACAAAGTTAACAAATGTAAATGAAAGGAAACAGGGAAGAAAGAAGGAAATGAATTAGAGTCAAAAAGCATTTAAAAACATTAAGATAAAACATAAGGTAAAAATAATAATAAAATAAAATAAAATAAAACAAATTAAATAAAAAATAAAAATAATAAGAATAAGTAATTTAAAAAGTAAGCCAATGAGTCTAAAAATGAGCCAACGCAATGAAAAGGGCCCACATGTGCGAGTAGACTATGTGTTTCAACCCTTTCGTAGGATCCGGTATCTGGTTCCGGATCCGGATCCGGTATCCGGCAGGATCCTAAAAATCAGGATCCGGTGCATCTCTACTAGTTATTAATGTTGGAGCCAGGAGCACAGGGACATTGGACAGTACAGGGACACGGATCAGTAATGGAGCAATCCCGTAGGGTGTAGTGCAGAGAGAGAGAGAGAGAGAGAGAGAGAGAGAGAGAGAGAGAGAGAGAGAGAGAGAGAGAGAGAGAGAGAGAGAGAGAGAGAGAGACCAGTTGCCAGAGTTGATGTAGCCCAGGCCAGAGTGAGAATGAGAGAGGCCGAGTGATCCTGGCAGTTGTGTTTAAAACCAACCGCCCAAATGAACACTCCACTTGCTTGCCCATTGGCCACCATGGCCAGCCAGCCAAGCAAGCAACTCCCCCTGCAGCCAGGGAGCTTCCAAACTGGGCAATCACTGTGTGCTTTACAAGGTGGAACAAGGCAAGCATGGCACAGCTGGGTGCAACAACACATACTGTACTGATGAGACCTGCCATCTTGGCAAACCCCAGATCAAATTCAAATGGGCAGTCGTGGGTAAGTGGTTAGGGCGTCAGACTTGTAGCCCAAAGGTAGCCAGTTCGACTCGCGACCCGGCAGGGATTGCCATTGGGGGCTGCCCCCTTGCACGGGTGAGGCATAAAATGCAATTTAGTTGTGTGCAGTGAACACTTGTGTGCTGTGGAGAGCTGTGTCACAATGACAATGGGAGTTGGAGTTTCCTAGGTGGGCTTTCAAATGAGCTCACAATTTTCTGAATGCGCATTTGATAAAAGTGGTATCAAGTGTCCAACTAAGCGGCAATGAAAGCAAAACACATTGCTTTTCAAACCAGGCTGCATGCTGAAGGACAACAGAGAATGACATACCAATTTACAGGTGAAACATGACATGGGCAGTATGCTGTTATTGAATAGCCGAATACATGGCATTGAAGCCATAACATACAAGTCTGCATTCTTATCCCTCTCCTACTGCTTTTACAGCCTTTTCAGCATCAGGCAGGTTCACCCTCCTAAGGCGTGGAATATGAAAGTAAAACTATTTGTTGTGAATAAGCACGATGCAGAGACTGTGGGAAGGGCCGGGTTCACTCAGTAGACAAATATAAGAAGAGCTCTTTTCCAAAACGCTATATCAACCATTTTTGACTTTTTATATTTTAATATTGGAATTGATGTTAAGAGGTCCTATCATATATGTGTGAATTGCAATGCATTTCAATGGAATTTCCAATACAAAAATGTAAATTTCCTAACATTCTATAAAATGGATATATCTCATTTTGGAAAAGAGCTCTTCATAACATTACCATATATAAGGTGACAGGGAGATATATATGAGCTATAATGGGATGATGGTTCGATGAAAGATGTGCCATTCGCATAAGTGGGAGCCTGATTTTGTTTGCCTGAAGTAGTTGCCAGAAAGCAAACAGTATAGTGGCTGACAAGTGGAAAGAGTGCTCTGCGCATACTCTGATGGGATGAGAAAAAAACTCAGACGTGATTCTGTGATGTGACATGAAAGTGAGATGCATGTCAATTCCTTGGTGAAAGTTAAAGAAAGTGAGAAAGACAATTCTCACCACTCGTTATGATCACACACAGCAGATCACAGCACATCATAGCACTTAGTAGGCACAAATGAATTCAACCACTATATTTAACCCAATTATGCTGTCAGCCTACAAACGCACACGCACACGCACACGCACACACAATGCATATTTTCCTTACCTATTTCTCAAACGCACATACAGACAGAAAGTGGTATAGAGAGAGGGAGAAAGAAAGGTTGTGCGAGAGAGATTCACACCCTGCTGTTGCTAAAAGGAAACACTTGGCCTGTCACTGTCAGCAGGTGTCCATATGTGTCAAATGCCTCTTCCAGGGACGGCAACAAGGGGGAGGGGGGACAAAGGGGCCAGTTGTCCCGGGCCCAGGGAGATGGGAGGGCCCATATACAAAGTAATTGGTCCCTCATTACATTGAAAGTATTGGGTGGGGGGTAGCCTGGGAACTCCCATACTACCTTTGGTTCTACACAATCATTCCGATCTGAAAGACATATCACTTGTGATCAGGTCTGGTGGTAACCAGGCAAGGTGGGGGGCCCTTTCAGATGACTTTGTCCTGGGCCCAGCCAAAGCTGTCAGCGGCCCTGGCCTCTTGGGATGAACGTTATTGTCTTCAGCTCATGAGATGAGCTTGTGATTTGACAGCTCTCTGTGGAGGGCGGTGCGTTGATGTCAGTTTAATGGCCTCACTCCCCCGCCAAACTTTCCCGCAGGCTTTGGAGACGAAAGCCCTTCCCAGCATGCATTGCTGCCTCGTCCGGATATCAAACTGTGTGCGACCCCGCTGTGCCGGGCGAGCATGGATCTGCAAATAGCCCCGCCCACAGCCATCGATTGGGCAAATGACAGATGAGCCTATATCGATTGTCCTTTTTGTAGTCTTTGAAAGGGCCTTCCTTTTGGCTTAAAGATCACACGGCACTATCACTGCGCTGCTCGCCTCAACTCAATCCCACACTCCTCTTCTTCTTCTTCCGTCAGCGCTGCTTTCTTCTCTCTTAAGTTCATCCTCCTCCTTCTTCTCTTCTCTTCCTCCCCCTTATTGATGAGTTCCTCAGGGGGGTCTTCCGCTTGGCATGCATGCTCTTGCCTGAGACGCATAAATGCGTTAGAACTTGCATTTGTTATGGCCTGCAGGAGAAGGCACAGAATAGATGCGCAGAGAAGAGCAGGGCCGTAAATGACCGGTAACCTTTTTCATCGCGAGCCAAAATGGCTAGTAGATGTTAATCTTACTAGCCAAACACACACTCACTAATAAAAGGTAAAAGTCGCTAGTAAGTTGCTATTTTCTACCAGCCAAACTGAAATTTCACCAGCAGTTGCCCAGTTGGCAGGTGTTAATTTAGAGCCCTGCCTGCAGGAGAAGCAGAATAGATACACGGAGAAGGGACAGACACCATGAATCTGAGTTTAATCAGATCACTTTTTTGAGAGCAGTCAGTGACGGCAGGGCATTCCTCGTTACTCTCTCTGTGCCGGGCTTAGCGAGCGCTCAGTTATCTGATCAATTTATTTCAGGGGACCAGACGGGCAGAGGGCTTCTCTGGGAGAAATTAAGCCACTAAATTCAATTGGGAGGTTTTGTGATGCTCCTGCTGATAATGTCTCTCGCTCGCCACCTCGCCCTGCTCTATGTTGCATCCAAAGCAGCTCGATTAGGATATCGGCTCTATTCAACTATGTTTCTTTTTTTTGAGAAAATATATGTTTTTGGTCTTTTTGACTTTATTTATGATAGGACAGTGAAGGTGACAGGAAGCAAGCAGGGTGAGAGAGACGGGGAAGGGTTGGCAAAGGACCCGGGGATGGGTATCGAATGGTAGATGAGTGCCCTACCGGTTGGCCACAGCAGGGCCTACTCAACTACGTTTCAATTGTGTTTCTGAATGGTGTTGTGAGTTTTGTCCTTTCTTTAGTAGATGTATGGTGTTAATTCACCAGATGCTGCTGCATTGGGACTAATTTCATCATGAAGAAGTATTAAAAAAGCATGAAGTTCCTATGCACAGCTAATGTCCAGGTGCTGGCTTTGTGCAGTCATACTTTATCCAGACAGGGTATCTACACAGGGTAAATCCCAGCACAGCTTTGGTTGATTTACTAATATTGATATTGATTTACCTATTCTGATGAATTTCATCAGGTTCATTCAAAGTCAGCCCTATGCAGTTACAAGGCACAATGAAAAATGTGATGAAAAGTTGAATAAAATGTTTTTTTGTTTTGTTTTTAAGGCCAACATTTGAAGATCTAATGCACCTCATTGCATTTATGATGGTTTTCCTCAGTGTCTCTTTCATAGAATTTTATCATCTTTTCATTTCTTTCAACCTTGTTTATTATATCCTTTTACTATTCAAATCCATTCTTCAGTATGACAAGCCAGATGTGAGAACATTTTTTGTTGTTGTTGAGCTCCATACGTGATCAATATTTTTGTTGTTTCATGACAAAGAAAGTGTTTGATATTATTAACAAGGTTTGAGGATGAATTATTCTGCTTGTTTCTTTTAGACAGCAATTTACCAGTTCAACAACACAAACATTTCAAAAGAACAGACCTCCAGGTCTGTGGAGCAGTTTATTTGCCAATTTCCTGAGAATTCTCTGGTTACTCATTGGTTGACGACATCCAAACAAGACATATGTGAAGTAGTGACATTTCCAGTTCTAATTAGTAAGTAACAAGTCTGTGCAAGTTGGAATGCTTTTAAAAAAATAATAATAATAATTTAGCGTGTTGTTCACCTCAATAAAAAAGAAAGTTAACTATTCAGAAGAAGAATATCCTAACTGTTGAGTCCCTAGAACTTTTTTTCTATTGTTTCCTACTTGCTTATTTAAAGTTGGAATGTGTTTGGAGGAGACTTTATTTTAGACTCAAAAGTTTTGAAACTTTTTGAGAAATCACAAAAATCGAGGACGTTTAGGGGGTCCAGCTTTCATTGAAGATAATTGTGCATTTCTCTTTGCTTTCTTTGATGTGTCAAATGTGTTTCTTCTTTGTTTAGGGCTGTCTTTGAACACCTGTGTGTGTGTGTGTGAGTGTGCGTGCATGTGTGTGTGAGCGTGTGTGCATGTGTGTGTGAGCATGTGTGCATGTATGTGTGAGCGTGCGTGAATGTGTGTGTGTGTGTGTGAGCGTACGTGAATGTGTGTGTGTGCGTGCCTGCTGGCTGGCTGGCTGGCTGTGCCTCACAAGTAGAGGCTGCTGCATGCAGGGGCGCTGACAGCTTTGACTGGGCCCAGGACAAATTCATCTGAAAGGGCCCTCTACCCAACACATTCAATGTAACTAGAATGGGCACTCGGTAGAGCACAAACCTTCGCCTACGCCACTTATTTTTTTTCTGGCCATCTTCAGAGTGTGGGGCATAACATTCTCCAAATTTTGGTGTGAGTTTCATTGAAATCGGACCGGAATATCGTAATATTACATTTTTGGCCCAGTCTTGACCTCTTATTCAATTCAGCATGCACACGTTGTTCTGGCATATAGTGCTTGGCAAAGAAAAACGTTTTTGACCTTTTCGTGACCTTGACCTTTGACCCAATCACTCCCTAAAAGTAATCGATTGTTCCTTGGGTCATGACCAATCATCCCAGTAAATTTCATGAAAATCGGCTGAATTTACGTTTTTGACCTTTTCGTGACCTTGACCTTTGACCCAATCACTCCCAAAAAGTAATCAATTGTTCCTTGGGTCATGACCAATCATCCCACTAAATTTAATAAAAATCGGCTCAATATACGTTTTTGACCTTTTCGTGACCTTGACCTTGACCTTTGACCTTTGACCCAATCACTCCCAAAAACTAATGGATTGTTCCTTGGGTCATGACCAATCATCCCACTAAATTTCATAAAAATCGGCTCAGTTCTGTCTGAGTTATACGAAGTACAAATAAACATTTTGACCTTGACCTTTGACCTTTGACCCAATCACTCCCAAAAACTAATGGATTGTTCCTTGGGTCATGACCAATCATCCCACCAAATTTCATAAAAATCGGCTTAGTTCTGACTGAGTTATACGAAGTACAAACAAACAAACATATTCACAAATAAATAAATAAATAAATAAATAAATAAATAAATACACAGCGGTCAAAACATAACCTTCGCCGACTTTGTCTTGGCGAAGGTAATCAGGAACCCAATTATGGACCCCCCAACTCCCTGGGCCGGGACAGCTGACCTCTTTGTCCCCCCTTGTCGGCTTCCCTGTCTGCATGCATGGCTGCTGGAGTGTATCTGGTCTGAAGGCACGGCGGTCCGTCACATGGCTCTGGGTCTGCTGATTGCACTTTCAAATTTTTTTTATACGGCTCGTGGGCCGCGAGTATCACCCACATATGGAGCTGCAGTGTGACAGACCGCCGGCATCCTCATTTCTCACAGCACAGGGGAACAAGGGGAGCCACTGTGAGAAGGGATGGCAAATATAGTTAAATATAAACCATACTGTGCGTCGGCACACAAGACGATTTTATATGCAGACATGACCTAACCGTGGCAAATTTTATCGAAAGGGCAAGATCATTTAGAGCGCCGGCCGGGAAGATGCAGAGGCGAGATAGTGTACCATAAGGATTAGCACTAGGGAGCAATAGATACTATGTGGCCTTCAAGTGAAGAAAAACTCAGAAGTGCTCAATCTCAAGGGTGCTCTGTGGTGTGGGGAGAAAACAAAGTCTTGTGAAAAAGAGGGAGTCCAAGGCAGTTTTCTTGTCCGAAAAAGTATAAAGGCCTGTATTTAAACATGGCTATTTTGAAAATATAGACACGGCAGACACCCACGCATAGCAACGCAATCTTCTTTAAGGTATGATAACTGAGATATGTGGGCTTCGTGGTGCATTATGTGTCCAACCGGAATTATTGATGTTCTCAGAGTTATGGAGTGTCTCAAATGAGAACAAGAAGTCTCTCTCTCTCTCTCTCTCTCTCTCTCTCTCTCTCTGTCTCTCTCTCTCTCTCTCTCTCTATGTGTTTTGGAAAGAATGATAAAAAAGGGGAGATTGATAAAATAGTAATGTGGGGGCTTGTTTTTCATTGCAACTCTTGATATATCAATTTCATCATATCCCAGGGCCTTCCCAGCCGCCGGGCTACAGACGGTCATGGGGAATGAGACCTGAGGTGCAACATGCCAATTCAATCAGTCTCATCATAAACCTCAAGTTACCATCCCCAGCACAACAACACTTGTGTAAATGCTCACAAGTGATGTTATGCAACGGTCAAATGAGGTATTGAAATAGAGGACATACAAGATAGATAGATAGATAGATAGATAGATAGATAGATAGATAGATAGATAGATAGATAGATAGATAGATAGATAGATAGATAGATAGATAGATAGATAGATAGATAGATAGATAGATAGATAGATAGATAGATAGATAGATAGATAGATAGATAGATAGATAGATAGATAGTCTGCTCTTGTTCTAAACATAAACTTTATTTTTTGCCACTTAAAGACATTTTTGGAGCACATTGTCTAGAACTTGTGTAACTAACTTTCAATATTTGCATACGCACTCTCCACAAATGGATGGTTGAAGAAAGCTACAGTGATTAAAAAGTTGTGAGAAGAGATCTAAAAAAAAAAAAATGCTCGATAGATTTCATCTGCTTCCGTTGTTCAGCTCCAGCTTCTTAACAGAGAAGCGTGGAAGAACTGCAGAGCTCAGGAAAAACATTGTTATTCACAGCGTCTTGGTCCCAAACACGACAATCTGCTTGGGAAAAGAGAAAGCCCAAACAGAAAGGAACAACAAATGTTGGACTGCCGCCAGCTGAAAGCGTGGAAAACTTGCAAGAAAATATCTTTTGGGGAAAGTGTGCAGTCATGTGTGCACAAGCAGGGCCACTGACAGCTTTGGCTGTGCCCAGGACAAAGTCATATGAATGGGCCCCCATACCCAATACATACAATGTAATGAGAACCCAATTCTGGGCCCCCTCTCTACCTGGGCCCGTGACAACTGACCCCACCCCCCACCCCCCCCTGTCGCCTCCCTGTGCACAAGCGCCGGAATGATGTAACACACATCACTGAAGGGAGAAGGAAGTAAAAGGATGAGAAAGGAAAAGTTCAAGCAAGTTTTATAAACAAGGGAATACGCTCAAAGACACACTGCTAATTTGTTTCAGCAGATATAATCCTTTTTTAGACAGATGGTGTTGCGCTTATGTTAAATGCGCTATTGAGCACATTTCCCGAAGGAGGGAGATTATATGGATGTGTTAAACGTTAACGTGAACCCTTCCTGATTGTATAACAGAGCTTTTCCCACACACCTTATCGAACTTTCTTCAACAAAGTCTTGTCCCTGAGTGGGCCCTGCGCTGTTGGTCTGTAGCTCATCAGGAACAGCTAAAATTACATGGGGACTCGGAGAGCGTAGGCCTCAGACACAGCAGCCCAGTAGGTTTTCCAAGTGGCTATTTTCCACTGCCGGTTTTCTGGTAGGCTTACAGCTCGACACAGCGCGACTCGGCCACCACTTTTTGCTTTTCGAAAAGGCACGACACCACTCAATCGTAAAGCAATAAGTGGCGACGGAGTCATGCTGTGTCGAGGTGTAGGCCTACCAGTAAACCGGCAGTGGAAAGTAGGCATAAGTGGCGGACTTCTTTAACTGTATTTCTATAAGCAGTAGCCTACATAAATCATTTGCAATATAGGCTTTCAAATGCAATCAATTAAATATAAATTTCAGGTAAATCAAAAAGACATAAGCTTAGGCTTAACAAATGATGATTTTTAGATACAGCCTATTGTATGGACACAAATGTAACTGCTGAAAGGCTATTGGCATTTATGTACTGCTACGCGCATTTGTGTTTAGTGATCCTGTGGAGTTAATGAGTGTTTTGGTGAGCAAGGCTAGGCAGCAGAGACGGGGAGGGACAGGGCCGCTGACAGCTTTGGCTGGGCCCAGGACAAAGTCATCTGAAAGGGCCCCCCACCTAATACATTCAATGTAATGAGGGAAAAAATTCAGAGACCCCTATTTCCCAGGGCCCGGGACAACTTACCCCTTTGTCCCCCCTTGCCAGCGTCCCTATGGAGGGATATTGGACTGTTGTATGATGAACGAGGCAGTCATAGCTGTCACTCAACGCTCAGACGCACAGGCTTTGCTTGCTAGAGACTTATCAGTCGACATAGAGCCACATTTAGCATGGCAGCGATAACTACTGTGCACACAGGCAGTAATAGGGCATGTGTGTGTGTGTGTGTGTGTGTGTGTGTGTGTGTGTGTGTGTGTGTGTGTGTGTGTGTGTGTGTGTGTGTGTGTGTGTGTGTGTGTGTGTGTGTGTGTGTTTGCATATGTGTCATTCTGTACATGTAACCGTGTGTGTGCGTGTGTCTGTCTGTCTGTCTGTGAGTGTGTGTATGTCTGTGTGTCTAAGTACCAGGCTGAGAGACTTGTCACCTCGACGATGCCTGCTTTCTTTTCCCTCCATGAGTGGGATAAAGAGCCGTTTTTCACTCGACAGCAGTTATTTGGACTCCAACACATTGGTCTGTATGAGGGCAGCCAACAGAGGCCTGGAGAGAGCCAATCACTGCAGCATGCATTTGGAGCCAACTTGAATAACTACAGAAATCAAATTGTCACACGCACACCTAAGTGATAAGCATGTGTAACAGAAGCCAACTAGCAGAGTGTGGCGTGGAACGCTAGTAAACCTCTCTCCTGAGTGCGGTAGAGTTGGGCTATCGGACCGGCCCTTTAGCTCAGCGGTCTCGTACTGTGCCTCCCATTGCTGAACCGATACGTTGACGAGGTGGTGAGTTCACAGCCCCGAGGGGGCCGAACTGCGTGGGAACACCTCCGCCACACGTTCCAGATTTATCTCATCGTTTTATCTCATTGTTTTCTGTCTTATCTTTGACCAAATGTTGAATGAGCCTGTGTGTGTGTGTGTGTGTGTGTGTGTGTGTGTGTGTGTGTGTGTGTGTGTGTGTGTGTGTGTGTGTGTGTGTGTGTGTGTGTGTGTGTGTGTGTGTGCACTCCTCTGTATATCTCTCAAACATAAGCACAGTGATAGTGATGATGACTACCTCCCAGAAGAACTTTACCTACCAGCTGTGCATGTCATAACATTTTCACCTCTTGTCCCATCCCTCCCTTCATCTCATCCCTCTCTCCATCCTTACGCCCTGCCTTCCTCTCATCTACATTCCAGCTGTCAAAATGTGTTTACTTCCCACAATGCACTGCTTTATCATTATCATTTCTTAAGGCGCTGTCTGCTCCCACCATGTGAAGTCCGGAGCTGAGAGATGACCTGTGCATCCATAATTCAAACTCCCCGGCTTGGATAAATGCCTGGGGGCAATTGCTGACCTGTAGGACCCCAGAGGTGTAAGAAAAACATGCCTGATTGAAAATGAAATGGGAAGAAAAGGTAGACCATGCATGCAGTGGTCATGTGAGCTCAATGTGGCTTTTAATCACTAAAAGTCCTTTCCTTCACATTCCAGCTGATTTTCAGCAGAAGACAGCGGTCGGAGAGGCAGCATAGCTGTACCACTCAATGCTCAGACGCACAGGCCTTGCTCTGTAGATTTAAAAGGATTTAAAAGTGATTTTTTAGTATGTATTTTTTGTAGTTTTTTTCCTGAATGCTTAGATATCTTTCATGAAAATTGACTACCACCATCAATTTCGAAGTATTCATTATGATTCATTATGGGAAAATTACACTTTTTATGCATGAAAATGTGGACCTTCTCCATGTCTGCCATTTTGAATTTCCTGTAATAGACATACAATACTTGGCTGCTTAACATATTGTGCTTAGACCATTTCATTTTAGCTTATTACTTATTATAGTGATATTTTCATCATGAAAACATCAGCTTTGTGAATGGACAGCTAATATCTTGAAAATCAATAACTGAAATTACAGACTGTAGCTTTAAGTAAACTCATATTTTGGTGTGTGTGTGTGTGTGTGTGTGTGTGTGTGTGTGTGTGTGTGTGTGTGTGTGTGTGTGTGTGTGTGTGTGTGTGTGTGTGTGTGTGAAAAGAAAGAAAGAAAGAAAGAAAGAAAGAAAGAAAGAAAGAAAGAAAGAAAGAAAGAAAGAAAGAAAGAAAGAAAGAAAGAAAGAAAGAAAGAGTCCTACCACACAAAAGGTTAATGAATAAAGAGCCATGGCCACAGGCTACCCCAGGTGAAAAACCCATATACTTAAAGTGTACTTTTTTTGACCGTACTTAGTACAAAGTGTACTATTTTCGGCGATTTAAAGTGCGCTTCATTGCACTATTAGTGCGCTGAAGCACTACTAAAGCAGTACTTCAGCACACTTGCAGCACACTGAGGATGCTAAATTGGCACCGCTTTTGAACAACTTTAAGTGCACTACAAGCATACTTTTGAAAGTATGCTCCAAACACGCTTTTCATGCATTCGTATGGCATTAATAGTGTGCTTGAGGACACTTCTATAACATTTTATTGTTACTAGAAGTACAATAAAAGTATATTAACTTCATGCTTCTTTGGACTACATTGGAACATTTTAAGTATGTAAAAAGTATATCATATTAAGTATTGTAAATATATAACAGGTATGCTTGAAGTATATTTACAGTACACTCCCAAGTACAACGAATAATATAAATGTAATACTACAATCCATGCTGGTTCTCAGAGCTTGTACATTACACACAGCCACATGTTACAGTAGTGATACAGTATGCATGCCTAGCACGACTGACATTTACAATCATTGCATTGTTACAGAGATTTCAGATACACATTTCACTTTACTTCATTCTTGTTCCACCTTCCTGCAGTTGATCATTTGAATTGATCATGAATGGTGACCCTTGATTCTTTGTTTGAACAACTACTTCCAACTTACCTCTCACCATGATATCATGGGAAGTGTGAGTCTATATATACCAGAACATATACGTGACCATCATAATGACGGTGGGAACATGGCCATTTTTTGTGTACCACTTTAAAATGTTAAAACTCCTACAATAAATGCAGAATATAACAATGAGTAATATTTTCATGCAAACCAAAGATATTCCTTAGAGGTAAATGGCTTTCTGTTTGAGAAATTTAGCTCCAAGAAGTGCATTGCATGATGGTACATGCATGATGATGCATGATGGGTAAATGCACTTTGTGTAAGCACACTTTGAATATATTTGGATGAAGCACAATCATGGTGCACTTAGAAAAAGTATACTTCCAATATGTTAAAGTGATTTACTTTAAAGCGCACTATAGAAAATCACACTTCGAAGTCACTTGGGTGAAGTATAATCAAAGTGCACTTAAAAAAGTGCAATTGCAATATGTTATTAAAAAATACACTTTTAGTAAGTTCACTATTAGAACACTATTAGTATATTCCTCTAAATACACTTTAGCCAAACATCTTCTAAGTGCACTTTATGTATGGTTCGCAAAGTGTACTTTCTTTGAGAGCAACTTAATTACATCTAATTTTAAGTACACTTTAAATAAGCATATTGTAAACATACTTTTTCTTAGCACAAAAAGTGTGAGTGCGCTTTTAACATGCTAAGTACACTTCAGTTGTGCTTTCATTGTACTAAATTGAACCACTTTTTCACCTGGGACAATATCTTTCTATCTCCCACACAGCA
The DNA here is from genome assembly GCF_034702125.1 of Engraulis encrasicolus. NCBI lineage: Eukaryota > Metazoa > Chordata > Actinopteri > Clupeiformes > Engraulidae > Engraulis > Engraulis encrasicolus. Next base: position 39,172,784 of record NC_085859.1, on the reverse strand, counting down.
CAACGCACAGACACAGGAAGACAATAATTTGACAGAAAGCCCAGTTCTTTCTTTTCCATTTTCACTTCCGTTTCCTGACAGGGCTGAAGCACTCTTGACATTGTTTATAACTGGATTACGGATCAATGGAAGGTGATATATTTCAATACTATTCTATGAACGCTGAAGGAGGAGAAGTCAGTTATGAAGCGAACCAAAACCTCTTGAACCTTCTTCAGTCTTTTTTTTTCTAAGAGGCTGTTGCTTCGAGGTTAAGTCGATAGTTATTTTTCCATTATAGATGGAAACATTTTCCGTTGAGGATTTATACGCATGAGAACTGCTGCGGGGGGCTGGAGAAAGGTGATTGATGAATGAGGGTGGATGAATACAAAATAAATGACCAACCTTTTGTGTTTGCATGACCCTCAGATTGTTGGAAACCTGCCCGTGTAAAATAATAGTTGTAATATCTATCTGTAATCTGCCGTTCTAATAATATAAGGGCCACATGAAACATCAAACAAAAGGCGCTATGGTGTGCATTATTCATGTAGATAGGTGACACTGTAATGTCTGTGGAGAGAGAGAGAGAGAGAGAGAGAGAGAGAGAGAGAGAGAGAGAGAGAGAGAGAGAGAGGTAGAGAGAGAGACAGAGAGAGATAGAGAGAGAGAGAGAAAAAGAGAGAGAGAGAGAGAGAGAGAAGAGAGAGAGAGAAGAGAGAGAGGGAGGGAGAGAGAGAGAGAGAGAGAGAGAGAGAGAGAAAGAGAGAGAGAGATCGTTGTATTCTGCTGTAACTGATTGGTCCTTATAGGTCTGTCAGTCTTGATGTGCGTATTCCCATGGAGCTTATTTCCAGTCTGGGATGTGCACCAGATGAGAAACTGGCCCCTGAGTGACATTTAGAATCTTCTTTATTTGGGGGAAACCAAAACCATTTCAGCTGGATCATTAATAGACCAACTGACCACAGGAGGGGTCTATAAATTCAGGCCGCCAAACAGCGAGGGTGAAAAAGAATGGCCTGTCGTATGTGTATTTTCAGTGATGTGTGCGTTGCGGTTTCAGTGTCTGTCTTTGGCATTGTTGATGTTTTCAATTCTGCTGTAATGAGAAAAAAATGTCAATAAACATGACCTTGTCTTTGACCAGTCCTGGGGGCACAGCTTAATGAGGCGTTGAAGATGTGTGACTGTGTGTGTGTGTGTGTGTGTGTGTGTGTGTGTGTGTGTGTGTGTGTGTGTGTGTGTGTGTGTGTGTGTGTGTGTGTGTGTGTGTGTGTACGCATGCACTTGTATTACACAGTGAAGACAGAATTCTAGATTGAAAGATTTGAATCGCTCTGATGGCTAAACGTAATTATATGTTGGCAATGCGCCAATGAAAAGTTTGGGTCACATGAGTCAGGCAATAAGTTAATATGTGGACGTGTGATAAGACTCTCGAGGCAACGTTACGGGCAGCTTACCAAACAGGGTCAACTGAGTCACTGCTGTGAATGCAGCTGCTCTTCATTCCACACTGTGTTTATGTGTTTTGTCTGACTGTGAACTTGAACTGTTTTCTTTGTAAAAGCAACAATAAATAGATTTTGTAATTTGCTTGTTTTACAGGTTAAAAGCATCTCTCTCTCTCGCTCGCTCGCTCTCGCTCTCTCGTGTGTTTTGTCTGACTGCGAACTTGAACTGTTTTCTTTGTAAAAGCAACAATAAATAGATTTCGTATTTGCTTGTTTTACAGGTTAAAGCATCTCTCTCCCGCACAACATCAAACAAGTGTGTGATTAACCTTTTTCTTCTG
>NC_085859.1:39126004-39166004 GCF_034702125.1 Engraulis encrasicolus | reverse complement strand
TGCCAAGATCAACCAGAAGAGGTTTACATGCATGTTTTGCTGCCGCCCTGGGGGTCATAAATTCCTTGGTGCTTGTTGAACTTGCCAGTTTAATAAACAATAATTAGTAACAGTAAAGGGGCTTAACGAGGACCTAATTCCACCCGATGAGCATGATATTGCTGATGATGAGTGGATATAAATTAAGGGCTGCATGACAGCAATACTCTCAACAGCAACCAGAATATAGAGAAAGTACAAGCTGTTTATGAGCACACTAAATCTAAAGGAATAAATACTGCAACTGTGAAATCGATTAATCAATGTATAAAAACCAACAAAAAGACAAGGTCAACGGAACTACACCACATGCAAACACTCCAAAAAGGAAACTGACTACGCAACTGTATTTATTACCATACGTGAGTAATAAATGAAAGTCAACCTTCATAAGCCTGGCATCATACGTTGAGGTAGCTTTATGCCATGATATGAATTATAATGGCAAAATGCTCTGCAGGTATCAGATCATGTGATTTTACTGTTGTCATACTGTGTCAATTTAAAGGACCAGTTCAGTCAATTTCAATATGCTGTGGTATTGCTCACGCTACCCTTGACTTGTCAGTACCCGGTGATGCCAGATTTTTTCGGCTCAGCCCTTTCCGAGAGATGAGCTATTCTAATGGGGGCAGCGTTTGTTTACATTTTCAAAAAAATTAACATAGGTCTACTCCAAATATTTTCCCTAAAGGTACCGCTGTTTGCTAGTTGTCTGCTGATGTTGTATAACCTTTTGGATGTTTTTGGGAATAAATAAAAATGCTTTTTTGAAATGTAAACAAAGCGCTGCCCCCATTAAAATGACCAAGAAGAAAAAAAAGAAAAAACTTAGGTACTGAGAAGTCCAGGGTAGTGCGAGCATTACAACTGCATGTTGAAATAGACTGAACTGGTCCTTTAAACAGGATAGACCACGCTCTCAACTAAAAAAATCAAAAACAAAAAGCGACTTAAAGCAAAATGTAAAGAAAAATGCCTGCACATTCACACTCACACTAATGTCTGCTTTAAATTTCCATTTTGTCGCTTTAAAATGATATAATTTGTCAAAAAAATGAGACTATCATTAGAAACTTATTATTTAGCAATTACACAATTACATTATATAATATTGTACCTTTTCGCAGTGCCTTAATCAATTTACTGTGGAATGGAATGAATTACACTTAAATGAGTTCTAATGAGTAATTAGTTATTAATTTTCAACGTCACACACTTTCCCCTTACCTATAGTCTCCCTACTGCCGCTCACTCTGCCACAGTCAAAGTGTGACTCAAAGGTTCCCAAACTGGGACCCCCCCTTGGGGGTTGTGGAGAAAATGAAGGGGGATCGCGGGCAAAAGGGACATTGCATGAAAACAAGAAATCCACATGTTAACAGCTAACAGCTAATACATGTACTGTATTTGCTGTCCTATGGATTTCTAGCAACAGTGGCAGACAAACTTAGCCTAGAAATCTAGACGCCCCTAGCGACCGCAAGTTGAATTTGCTCCCGGGGGCAGCTTTTTGCTGTACGGGTCTGGCTGCGCTAGGCTAAGACAAACTATCCCCTAGGGATTTTTTTGCCCATTAATATTGCTGGATTTTCCATTAATAGATTGTCTGCTAATATTGCTAGAAATCCACAGGACAGCAGGGGTCACGAAAATATTCTTAAGTCCAATACTCTAAAGTCCCCGCTAAAAAAAGTTTGGGAACCACTGGATAACTTTTCAATATCCCATTTTCAACGATTTATGTAAGTTTTGCACTAATGCAGTAACTATTTCAGACCACAACTACTGTGTGTGCACTGTTCTTGTTTATGAACAATGCATTTTCAAGCCATTCTGAACATCTCAGTAAAAGTTGTAACTTTTCGATGCAGTCTCTGATGAGTAAATAGTCTATCGACAGAAATTTACTACAGTACTGGCTGAAATGAACAGCTGTGAACACAAACTGTACATTTTAAATGTTGTTTTAAATGTTCATTTCTTTTAAACAGCAATGGATAGCGTTAACGTTCCTAAAAATTGTAATCCTAAGTTAATTATTTTTTGCTGCTAATGGCAAGTAGAACTAATGGAAATACACTCAGATAACATCTTGCTTGGAGAGAAAGGCTTGGGTCTAGGGCTTTGGGGTTTATGTCAGATGATATTGTAAACGGCCCAATTCCTTTACCCCACAGACCGGAATGCACACAAGTCTATAAATGCGCCTTTTATTCCTCTACTCTCAGTTGATGTCACCTGATTTTTTTTCATTCTCACTAACATACAGACACAAAGACACATACTGGCCTACATACTGACATGCACCACATTCTCCGACTCTGTCTGTCTGGCTGTCTCTCTCTTTCCACCCTTTTACATGCACACCCGCACATGCACATGCACGCACACGCACACACACTCCTCCCTATCCCTGAACAAGAAAGCATCAAATTATGTACTGCATGCAACATCAGACGATGGCAAATAAGATCTCTCTCACACTCTCTCTCTCACGCGTGCGCATTCTCTCTCTCTCTCTCTCTCTCTCTAGAAATCCAATGAGTCATACCTTTCTCATCTTTCTTTTATGATAAAAAGAGGAAAATATAACAGTCCAAAAAGAGTATGATGTTGAGGGAACCCGTTTACTTGAAGAAACTTCTGCTGAACTCGTTCCAAGTGTTGGATTTTAGACACAGTGGGTAAATAAACCAGCTCTCTCTGGGCAGTCTTAAAAACATCCATACGTACACAAGCAACACATAAACACACAAGACAAAGTCTGTGCCAATTTCCTAATTGAAACTTCAAAGGATTACCGTCAGACGGAGTTTAGCGAGCAAAAAAAAAAAGCACCCGAAAAGTGAGAAAACTCCCAGTTGCCCAGTGAAGCAACACAGAGAAGAGTGTGTGTGTGTGTGTGTGTGTGTGTGTGTGTGTGTGTGTGTGTGTGTGTGTGTGTGTGTGTGTGTGTGTGTGTGTGTGTGTGTGTGCGTGTGCGTGCGTATGTTTTCCAAAAAACAATGGAGCGGCACAGAGAGGATGAGAAGAAACAATAAGTGTGTGTGTACGGCGTCATGAAGACTCCATCCTTTGCTCTGCTTCGGCTTTGCTTTTGGGAGATCGATATGCCGATTTGAGTCAGGACCACCACCTGTGAAGTGCTGGCGTACAGGGAGAGTAAAGGAAGAAAGTAAACGCCCTCAGGACATGTACGGATTTTAGATGCGCTGGTGTACTTTTTGAGGTCGTGGTGTACGTGTATGCATACGGAGAGGAGGGCACAGTGCATCTCACAGTGCAAGCTGATCCCTACTAGCCAGGCTGTGCCCTCCTAGTGACGCCACACCTTCAGCGTTGCCTCTAGTCAGGCCGAGAACAATACAAATACGATTCTGAGCTCCTCCCACTTTGTCAGGGAGCAAACAACCATTAGCAAACTAAGGGAGGTGGGTCAACCATACCTTTTGGGAAATGTTAATTGTTATGCTCTTGGTCAGACCACGTCTCGAAGAGATTTGAAAGTCGATGATAATCAGGCGAGATCCCTACAGTACTTACTGTAGAAACAGACGGCGGGCGGTGAAAGCATTAAAAAGTTGCAGAATCTCATCTGGACTGCACATATCAGGGATGGTGAATGCAGCGAAAGTTTGGTCCTTTAAAGGAGAAGTCCACTTTTTTGAACATTAAGGCCATTTTCTGAGTGGTCTGCAATGTTTTAGAGTCCCCCTCACTGTTTATTTCATGTTTGCTGCAGTCTCTGTTATTTGGCTGATTTGGATTTGATCTCAACCAGCTTTAGAATGGCCGTCTATGAGCACCTGCGACTCTGTTCTTAAAATCACCTTAAACATTTGTTTTTGAAAGTCTACAGCTCACAAAGTGGTTAGGGGTGTTCACTAGCAGTCCCTAACAAGTTTCAAGGCGAAATATATCTTTTGTCATGTTTTATTTTCCATTTTGTGAAAGAAAGTGAAAGTGAAAGTGAAACTTAATTTACAAATTGCTACATAAAACACACATAAAACAGGACAGATGCCATATTTCGCTACAAAAATTGTTGAGGAACACCAGTGAATACTGCTGAACACTTGGTGAGTTGCATATTCTTGAAAACAAACGTTAAAGGTGATTTTAAGAACAGAGTTGCAGGTGCCCATAGACGGCCATTCTAAAGCTGGTTGAGATCAAATCCAAATCAGCCAAATAACAGAGATTGCAGCAAACATGAAATAAACGGCGAGGGGGACTCTAAAACATTGCAGACCACTCAGAAAATGGCCTTAATGTTAAAAAAACTGGACTTCTCCTTTAAAGGAGTTTAGCGAGCGAAAAAAAAAATGCAGCCGAAAAGGGAGAAAACTTCCAGCCGCCCAGTGAAGCAAGTTTGTGTTTTCTAAAAAACAATGGAGTAGCACAGAGAGGATGAGAAGAAACAATAAGTGTGTGTGCACGGCATCATGAAGTCACTATCCTTTGTTCGGCTTTGGCTTTGGTTTTTGCAGATCAATATGCCGATATGAGTCAGGACCACCACCTGTGAAGTGCTGGCATACGGGTAGAGTAAAGCAACAAAGTAAACGCCCTCAGGACATGTACGGATTCTAGATGTGCTGGTGTACTTTTTGAGGTTGTGGTGCACATAAGGGCTGGATGATATAAAAAAAAAATGATACTCAATAACACCATGCAATACCTTGATAATGATAATTAAACAATAATTAGAAATATAGGTGAGTGTTTCTCTTGTCACTAATTTGTTGGTCTGTGTGGGGGGCGCGGCTTTGGTCATGGTGGGCTTCCCACACATTTGTTGACATTCAGCTAGTGACTGGATAGCACGGAGAGTGTTTTACTTGTTATCGATAATTAAGTAATTGGCGCGATACGCATATCGCCACTCCTGATATCGCGATTTCGATACATTTTCAATATATTGTGCAGCCTAGTGCACATGTATGCATACAGAGGAGAGCACAGTGCATCTCGCAGTACAAGCTGCTCCCTACAGAAGAAACAGACCGCGGCCGGTGAAAGCACAACTTTTGAAGCTTTCGTCATTTTTGTCGCTTGCTGTTCCATACAAAGTCAATTACTTCCGCCGCTTTCTGTTCCACCCCAGACTGTTACTACAGTTAATGTACTTGTAAGACAGGAGAAGCACTTGATTATCTATCTATCTATCTATCTATCTATCTATCTATCTATCTATCTATCTATCTATCTATCTATCTATCTATCTATCTATCTATCTATCTATCTATCTATCTAGGCCTGTCTGTCTGTCTAGCTATCTACGTATCTATCGGTCTGTCTGTCTGTCTTGTCTAATTCTGTCTCTCCCCCGCCACTCTGATGATTATGCTGATTGTGGTGATGCTATAAGGCTTGATGGTTTGGCACGTGGTCTGTAATGGAGCCTATAGCCTTCTGCTGATGTGCCTCATTAGCCTCTCCTGCTCACTGCTGCCATGCATTAGCATCTGCTGCACTTAGCGCAGCTGTTTCACCATGACCACCACCACCACCACACCAGTGCTCGACCCCACCAGGGTTGCCAGACGAGGCTGACGATTTACAGCACAAAAAAAATGCTCAAACCCTGACTGGAAGCACTAAATCATGCCCAATTCTATCGACTTCTATGGCCAAAAATTTAGTGTTTTTTTTTTCATTAAAATGCCATTTTTACCTGCGGACGTCCATCCTAAGCAGCCCAATCGGCGGGAAACGGCCCAATCTGGCAACACTGAACCCCACCTCAACCCCAAATGATGCTGGCATCTCACACTGTGGGTGGGCAGAGATGCCCGTAGGTAGGTACGGTGTGCAGCAGTCCATGTCTAGAGGCCAGAGATGCCAGACGGGGGCAATCACCTGCTGAAGGGCTGTGTGAGCACACATTAATAGGGATGTTTAGCCGTGTGTGTGTGTGAGTGTGTGTGTGTGTGTGTGTGTGTGTGTGTGTGTGTGTGTGTGTGTGTGTGTGTGTGTGTGTGTGTGTGTGTGTGTGTGTGTGTGTGTGTGTGTGTGTGTGTGTGTGTGTGTGTGTATGTGTGTGTGCATTTGCTGATGTATTTGTGTGAGTGTGTGCTTGAGAGAGAGAGAGAGAGAGTGCCCATCAGTACAGAATGTGGTAGTACTAAGCTTCCTCAGAGGCACAAATCCACAAGCACAAGGCGAGGACAGGAGGTTAGATAATGAGATGGACCTTGTGCACGTGTACAGGGCCGTAACCAGACATTTCCAACAACATGATTTCTTTCATTCATTATATGAATTTCATAGCCTAGCAACCAACTGGAAAAGGTATTTCTCAAAAAATGTCTTTAATGATAGGTTAAGGTTAGGGAATGTTTTGGTCAGGGCACAACTTAAATTGCTATAGCATTATTTTGTTTAGGATTAGCATTTGGTATGTGTTTTCTAATGATAGAGTTAACACAGTGCGGTAATAGCCTATAGAAAGCACTTCCGTGTGCCCATCGCGGAAAACAATTCTGTGTCTAGGAGCACGGAAAACAATTTCGTGTCCAGGAGCACGGAATTTTGGCAAAATCCGTGCTCCTGGACACGGATTTCGTGTCATTACCATCCGTGTCCAGGAGCACGGAATTTTTGGAGATCAGGCTGTTTCCAAATACCGAGGTCAGCATAGTACATTTAGAATGCATCGCACACTTCAGTCAAACTCTTACGTTTGCTTTTATGAAATGGGGGCGGCGTACAGACAGAATTTATCATTGTTGATCATATATCGCTTTTCATCATAGATACACTTTACATTACTGAAAAAAATACAGAGGACATGACTATGGTAGTTACGGCCATGCACGTGTACATGCGTCCTTCTTTCCGTGTCCATGTCCGTGCACATGTGTGTGTCTATGCCTGTACACCACCCATGGCCATGTGCATACAGGAACATGTGCCCCATCTGCCTCTCCCTGAGGAGGAGAGGAACAAAGCAAAGCTTTGGCAGTCAGGCAGGCTCTCCTCTCCACCAACCCCGGAGAGCCAATGCAGCCGTAGGGAGCAGGGTCGAGTAGGAGTGCATGCCATCCCGCAGCCCTGGCAGGAAAAAAGAAAAGGACACCTGCCCGCGTACAGGAAAGCCAAGAATGAGGGGCAAAGGGGCCACTTGCCCCGGGCCCAGGAAGAGAAGGCCCAGATTTCGGTCCTCATTACATTGCATGCATTGGTTGAGTGAGTGGGCCCATCAGATGACTTTGTCTCGGGCCCAGTCAAAGCTGTCAGCGGCCCTGCTGGAACACACATCAGCCCACCCGCCCGCCCGCCCGCTCGCTGCTCGTCCACTACTGCTGAGCTGCGCTCTCTTCTCTAAACATGGCATCCAAACACAAGACAACATAACACAACACAACAAAAAAACACAAAACACAGGGGGCACCCGCGTGGGAGGTGAAGTGGGTGATTGCACCACTCCAGCGCCCTGTTGTATTGTCAAAAATAACATGCTGTTCTCTGCTCTCTTCCTCCCTCTCTTAGTCACTCACTCCTCTCTTCATCTCTCTCTTTCACGCTCTCTCTCTCTCTCTCTCTCTCTCTCTCCCTCTCTATCTCTCCCTCTCCATGCTCTCTTCTTCTCCTCGCCCACATACCATAACTCTGCACGATTGACCTCTTTTTGTCACGGCAGCAGCATGTAATTCACGTTGATGGTGGTCACGGGCGTTCAGGAAACCCACTGATCACTTAACAGGAGAGACAGCAACATGCATTGCACAAACAACCCCTTAACCACTTGACAAAATAGACAGACCATCTACGGAGTGCTTTGTTATCAGGCAGAGCAGGTGGGAGCACTGTGTGAGAATCGATGGATGACGAGTTGCACGAGACAAAGCTTTATCTGCGAAATTTGGAGTAAAGTTAACTTTGCTGTGGCTCTCCGAGAGCCTTGGCCAGGGACTAGCCAATACGGTTAGTAGATGTTAATCTTACGTACTTGCCAAACACACTCTCAATAATAGGACAAAGTGGCTAGTAAGTTGGTATTTTCTATTACGAGACATACTGAAATTCAACCAGCATTTGTCCAGTTGGCTGGTGTTAATTTAGAGCCCTGATGTCTCTGTGAGGGTTTGAAAGAGCCTGATTAAAATCCGGGCAGGACAACTCTGGACTCCTCTGACCATCTCTTACATTTTTTTTCACAGTCGACCTCTTCTATACAATACTTACAATGCTGTGGTCAGACTGAATCACCGTTTACACAGCCAGCTTGTGAGCACATTATTCAGACACAGGTCTCGCCCTCAACTCGCCCGCCTTCACATCTTCAAGAGATCACCTGGCCAAGAGTGGTGGTGAGGACATGGACTAAGACGATACACCTAGGACCTGCCGTGGCCCAACAGTAGGGCACTCGCCTGCCATGCGGCTGTCCCGGGTTCGATTCCCGGCCAGGGTCCTTTGCCGACCCCTTCCCGTCTCTCTCCCAATTTGCTTCCTGTCCACCTCTCACACTGTCCTATCAAATAAAGTCGAAAAAGACAAAAAAAAGACGACACACCTGGCCTGTAGTTGATGTATTATTTAGAGAGATGGGGGGAAGAAAGGGCACGTTGCTTATTATTATTTCCTTAAGATGGACCAAGGGCAAACACCATCATTTATTTAAGAGAGAGACATCTCAGTCTAGTCAAACCCTGACAGTTTGGGGTGAAGGAAACAACTGTCAGAAGCTAAAGAGATCAAAGGCAGCCCTAGACACGAGTGATGGACGGCGAATAAGAAAGGCAACCAACAATGATGATGCACATTCTCGCCAAACAGTCAGAGAATTGTTTTTGCTTGCTAGACTCTTGGCATGGATGATAGATCTCGGTACCCTATTCTAGTCTGGACAAGAAGGCAAGTTCAGGTTGAGATGATTAAAGTCCAGAGTTAGTTAAGTTACTTGGAAACATTATTCTGCCCTGCAAAGGCAAAGCGCAGTAATTCTCTATGTCAGTATTGAAACTGAGAAATAGTGTTAGGTTGGATATTTGACATAGCAATATCTCGAAAACAGGACAGACGTGGATCATAAGGATTTTTCACAAAGGTGGTGTCATGAAGACCATTTTCAATCTCTAAGCTCAATTTTGACAAAATTTGTAGTTATGGCACTTTGCCTATCGCTCCCATGTGGATTTTTTGTCTGCAAATGAGGATTGAGTAGGGAATGGATCATACTACTCAGTTTTTTCTTCTTTCTGGTTCTTTTCTTTTTATTTAAACATTGCAGGGACTGATATGACAGACGTTTCGGCTGCAAGAGCCTTCTTCAGTGTCACTGAGTGCGATCCATTCCTTAACTACTTGATTACTTCAGAGACGCACCAACAAGACGGAATAGCACGGTGTGTGGAAGATAACTTTGCAAATGAGGATTGAAAACACAAAGGCATGCTTTAATCTACAGTTGGCATACCACCACTATATAATCAAATACAGGTCAAATCAGCATGCCACACTCATCTTAGTTGCCACAGACCATCACCCAGAAACGTCTAGCATTGCCAATTTACTGTAGAGGCAAATCCCAATCAATCCCCATCAATCACCTCGACCAAAGAGCCGAATCAGTAATGGACAGTCTACTGAAAGAAGATCTATACTGTATGACAGTGTTTCCCAACCTTTTTTTTCTCATGTACCCCCCCAAGCCTTTTCGTTGTGCCACGAGTACCCCCTAGTCATGTTTTACATCGCTTTTTCTATTCCAGTGTGACTATGGCCCATGCATTTCTCAAAATCACATTTTTCCAAGTACCCCCTTCATTGTGCTCGCGTACCCCTAGTGGTACACGTACCCCTGGTTGGGAAACACTGCTGTATGGTTCTAGCAGATTATATGGAAAAGTTACAACGGCTAAGACATATGTCACCAACCTCAAATAACAGTGATTTTACTTTGTGTAGTGAGGAGAGCAAACACGAGGTTAAAAATAATAATAATCAATATTCACTGCTTCTAGACGTGATTCTTTTTTGTTTCACATGTGATGAACAAAGAAGTGCTTTTCATTGTTCTCCCAAAACATAGATCTGTATCCAAGGATGTAGAACAATACCTTGGACTGGGATAAAAAAAAGTATGCTCAGGAACAAAAAAGTGTTTACAACAAGACCTTGACAACATGAAGCGCCACTTCACCAAGGTGTTTGACTTTGTTCAGTGGAGCATGAGATACAATTTCTAACAAGGCCAGTGTAGTGTATTGAATAAAATGTAGTTTGCTGATTCCACATGTATGGAGTAGAAGGAATCGTATGGTCTTCTGCAGTAATAATGAACAATGCACCATTTTCATATACAGTGAGGAGAATAAGTATTTGATCCCTTGCTGATTTTGTTGGTTTGCCCACTAATAAAGACATGATCATTCTATAATATTAATGATAAAATGTATTCTAATATAGAGAGACAGAATATCAAAAAGAAAATCCAGAAAATAACTTTGAAGAATATACTTTAATTGATTTGTATTCCATTGAGGAAAATAAGTACAGTATTTGACCCCTCTAGTCAAAGAAGACAAAATACTTGGTGGCAAAGCCCTTGTTTTCTCATACAGAGGTCAGATGTTTCTTTCAGTTAATGACAATGTTTGTGGATATATTAGAAAGGATTTTTGTCCACTTTTCTTTGCAGATCATCTCTAAATCACTTAAGTTGTATGACTGTAGCTTGCCAAATGGGAGCTTCTGTTCCCTTCACAGGATTATTATAGGGTTAATGTTTGGAAACTGTCTAGGCCACTTCATGACCTTAATGTGCTTGTGCTTGAACTACTCCTTCATTGCTTGGGCTGTATGTTATGGATTATTATCATTTTGGGAGGCCAATCCATGACCCACCTTCAGTCTAGTGGTGGTGGGAAAGAGGTTGGCATGCAGCATTGTACGTTTACATGTCTCCCTCCATCCATTTCTTGACGATGTGAAGTTGTCCTGTGTCTTGGCCAGACAAACAACCTCAAAACATAATGTTACCACTTTCATTGATGATGTTGGAGAAGGTGTTGTTCTTGGGATCATAGGCAGCATTTCTCTTCCTCCAAACACATCGAGTTTTGTTAATGCCAAACAGTTTGATTTTGGTGTCATCTGATTCCAGCACCTCCCAATCATATCCTAATCCAGTTTGACGTTCATTGGCAAACCTCAGGTGAGCCTGAACAGGTTCCTTCTGAAGCCAGGGTACCATACATGCACTGCAGGATGGTCTAAGACAGTCTGTTGCGAGAGCATGCAGCCCATTAGTATGCATTGAGACATTTCAGTTCTACCGTAGGTCTTTATCTATTAGGAGTTGACAGGTAGACATTGACTGATAGATATAAGCTTAATACCATTGACAATCTCTGAAAGTCAGAGTGTTCTATGGTTGGTTGATTCTAATAAAAAATGAAAGTATTGAAAGCGTTTAGTGTCCAGCATCTTTGATCATCTTTGATGAGTGGATACTCATAGGATACACCCATTTCATTTAATTAGAATATTCAAGGAATAGGTTACCTGTGCTGAATTTTAAAAGCTTTATCCTTCATGGACTACTTAGCTACTATTCAGGGGTGCATTTCTGGAAAAGCGTAGTTGCTAACTATGTTAGCTACTTTGTTGGTTGCAATGCAATTTCCCATTGGCAACTACCGAAGTTGCTAACTGCTAACAACTACACTTTCCAGAAATGCACCCCAGCACTAAAGATGACGCAGAGCAAAACCGGCCTCTTGATAATTCTTCCAGTCATATACTATTTCGGGGCATCATTTTTTTGGTCTGTGAATTTCTATTCTTACTTTATTTTTCTTCTCAACTCTTTTTTCCCATTTGTTTGTTTTGTTGTTCGGTCCGCCTATCCTCCGGCTGCCCCACCAAAATGTGTCTTCAATGTGCCTCCCAAAAACTAATGCAGCTCTTAGTATTTGGGCAGCTGTCAAGAGAGTGTGAGTATTCTGCTCTGAGACCACATAATCCTCAATGACTACAAACAGAATAAAACACTGCTTTATTGAGCAAATGTCTATATACTAGATACCACATATTATTCTGGCAGTGATGCTTGTCCAATATCAAAGGGAGGCTGGGGATGAAGAGAGAGAATAACAGAAGAAGGAGCAAGAGAGAGAAAAAAAAGAGAGAGAGAGAGAGAGAGAGAGAGAGAGAGACACAGAGAGAGAGAGAGAGAGAGAGAGAGAGAGAGAGAGAGAGAGAGACAGAGAGAGAGAGAGAGAGAGAGAGAGAGAGAGAGAGAGAGAGAGAGAGAGAGGGGAGAAAAAGAGGAATTGAGGGAATTGAGAGATGGGTAAATCCTGGGAGGTACGGCAGGCTACCGCAAGCGCCTGCATCTATGTGATGTGAATGCTATTTGATACAGTCTACTGAGCCGGGGGAGACGCCACCATAAATTACATTACACGCCGACTAACCATGGGCAAGGTTGATGATGTATGGGCTGGATGGCTGGGCCTGCTCGGCTCGCACGCATTTGCCAAACTACAGTCATCACCGAATGCATGCATATGTGTGTGTGTGTGTGTGTGTGTGTGTGTGTGTGTGTGTGTGTGTGTGTGTGTGTAGTTGGGGGGAGGTTAATTCCTTTAATATGGATAAAGAATGAATGATGAAGTGGTCTCTTTGCACAAAGGTGTGTGTGTGTTTGTGTGTGTGTGTGTGTGTGTGTGTGTGTGTGTGTGTGTGTGTGTGTGTGTGTGTGTGTGTGTGTGTGTGTGTGTGTGTGTGTGTGTGTGTGTGTGTGTGCGTGCGTGCGTGTCTGCTTCACAGTGTCTCTGTGTGCTTTTCTGAATATTGACATGCACACTTTGCACTGTCTGCAGATTGATGAGTCTAGGCTCGCCTGAGTGAAATATTATATCACCTGAGGTGAGGACGTTTAAAAACTTTCAATAAAACTCACTACACTTCTAAGGGGGGTGCTGTGGCGCAGCGCGCTAAGCCCCCCACATTTGGGCTGGCATGCCCATGGTGACTCAAGTTCGAGTCTGGCCGGGGTCATTTCCCAGCCCTACCCCATATCTCTCTCCTGCTCATTTCCTGTCTCCTCTCACACTGTCCTCCTGTCATAATAAAGGCCCAAAAAGTCCCCAAAACATACTTAAAAATAAATGAATAAATAAACTCACTTCACTTCTTTCTACCCTGTTAACCCACCAGCCGTGTGCTTTTCCAGCTGGTTTAAAGCCACATTGTGTGTCTCACGTCACGTAGTGTAAAGCCTGAGTAGGGCATGCTGCACAGGAGAGCAGCCATGCTTGCGGAGCATCCCATGAGCCTCTGCTCAGAGGCGGATCTAGCTATTTTGGGGCCCTAGGCGAAATATAGACATGGGGGCCCTCAAAAGTCATTATATAAACATACATTTCTGTGTTTTTTGTCTCATTTGTATATTCGATTTCTTAACATAACTGTCAAATTTAGATCGAGCCTATTTTTGTGTGTGTTTACCACGACTGGCGTGACAGTTTGGGCCCCTATGAAGGACATATTTGGTCGGTGCCCTAGGTAATTGCCTAGGTTTGCCTAATGGAAAGTCCGCCTCTGCCTCTGCTAACACCACAACCAGCCAGCCAGCCAGCCAGAGCCAGCTATTTATTCATCCCCACCAAGCCAACGCCAAAGCAGCAATCATGGATTAGCACCATCAGGGCCGCTCTGACAGCTTTCACCATGGGCCCAGGACAAAGTCATCTGAAAGGGCCACCCTACCTACCCAATACATACAATGTAATGGGGACCCAATTCTGGGCCCCCTATCGCCGTGGGCCAGGGACAACGTACCTCTTTGTCCCCCTGTCGGCGCACCTGCCTGAGCACCATGCTAGCTCTCAAAGGTCTCTCCAACCAACCAGCTAGGGATTAGCACAAAACGCTAGCTCTCTGCCGTTTGGCTGCTGATGCTGGATTATAGCTGCCACAGCCGCAGACACGAAGACACCACCACCACCACCACCATGTTCCTCTCTTCCCTCCTCTGCTCTGCACCACTCTGTCTTTCTCACCATCTGTTTTGTCCACTTACAAGCTATGGGCTTAATATGAAAGGCCAACATGAAGAGTGAGGAGTTTGGAGAGACAAATGTTAAGCCAGGCAAAAAAGGGATGGATGGATGGATGGATGGATGGATGGAAAGTGAAAGAGTGAAGAAGATGAAGGAGAGCAAGAAAGATAATTATAGACCAAGAGACATATGCAGTGGAATACTTGTGGCACTAGATCAGGGGTGTTGAACTCAAATTCAAAGCGGGCCAAAATCAAAATTGGAGATGACGTCATGGGCCGGATTCAATATTTCTTTAAAAAATGCACTGAAATTGTCCATAAAGTACACACACTTCATATGTAGAGCTAGGCAAATAACATATTCCCATCATATATATTTCTGCTATTGTATACTTCTATGGTCTAGTATGTGCTGTTACACTAACCTGAACCACTCATAATTCTTGTGATCCCCCAAAGTTTTGCTCTCAGTCAAGTCACATTTTCTATACTATATTAATGATGTATGTGATCCAACTGTAATTAACATTTTGAAATGATCTCGCGGGCCAAATAAAATGGCGCCGCGGGCCAAATTTTGGCCCAGGCCTGAGTTTGACATCCCTGCACTAGATGATCGATGGAGAGCAAACACCAGAGTCTTTGCCAAGAGAGTATGGTGTGTGTGCTCGGTGTTCTTTCCCCACACATGGCTCGAAAGTTGCTTCGAATAAAAGTATCTCCTAAATGTAATCTAATGTGTGAGTGTGTGTGTGTGTGTGTTAGGGGGTCCATATTTTGTATGTTAAATAGCTACTAGGTACTGGTGTAGTCCCAGTGGTGGGTATATAAACAGAGCTAATTACAGGATTTTTGAATTGCAAGATTTTTTGTAAATAATTAGCTGGCACTCTATAAGAAATGAAATTTATCTTGCATCATCAGACCTCCACATCTTTCCATTCTTTCCACAGCTGTCTCGAAAACTTACAGCAGCTCTCTCTCCGTTGGACAGGCCTTGTTTGGAAGGCTAGTGTTGTTGTGTAATAGTCTAAAATAAGACACACATACCTGATATGCAGAAACAGCTTGCACTGCATTGGCTGACTCACTCTCAAACACCAAGTCTCCTTATTCAAGAATGGGTTGCGCGTGTGTGTGTGTGTGTGTGTGTGTGTGTGTGTGTGTGTGTGTGTGTGTGTGTGTGTGTGTGTGTGTGTGTGTGTGTGTGTGTGTGTGTGTGTGTCTGTCTGTCTGTGTGTTTCTGTGTGTGTCTGTGTGTTTGTGCCCACCCTTGCGTAAACATAATTGTGTAGACCTTTGCATTCATGTGTGTCAAAGCATGGATAATGGGATCTATGTGTAGGCACATGTCCTCTGATGTGAGTGTGTGTGTTGTGAGGAAGTAGTGTTCATAATGCTGTGTGTGTGTGTGTGTGTGTGTGTGTGTGTGTGTGTGTGTGTGTGTGTGTGTGTGTGTGTGTGTGTGTGTGTGTGTGTGTGTGTGTGTGTGTGTGTGTGTGAGTGTGTGTGTGTGTGTGAGAGTGTGTGTGTGTGTGTGTGTGTACAAGCGCACACACACAGAGAAAGTTTTGCTCAGAATTCCTGATGTAACTGATGAGGGTGTTAGAAGCTCTGCTGTTTTTGCTCCAGTTGAAGTGCAAACGCATAGCTTATTTTGGGATTTATTGCACAACATTCAGTCTGTTTCAGATGCATGGCTCTGCTCTGAATGGGATTGTGTAGGACAGGCCATATATCACAAGATGCTTTCTGGTCACAACAACTGATTATACCAACCATTCATTTTATTCTATAGAGAGACTAATAATTTGTTCACATTAGTCAGCTTCAAACCAACTTTGACAGAATCTACAACACAGGACCATCAAAAATCCCTAGAACCTATTTGTTTGCACCAGCGCCCTCTGTTGGTCACCAAAGATCTGACACTCACCGACCGACCAATGAAGTATAAAACCTTGTACGGGACAGGTATGTGTTTGTATGCTCTTGTTGTGCATACTGTAGGAATGCACAAAATGAAAAACGTTGAACTACTTTAACTTTGTATAATTGGTAAGATATAATGGCGTTACTACGAACATATTTCTTGACTAGTTCTAGCTTGAAAACCATGTTCGCAAATGGCTGTTACTGAGAGAGTTGAACTTACCTCCTGGCTAACTTGTCTGGATGTCGGCTAGTTGTGAAGAGTCATTTGCAGGTTCTTCTCTTTATACCATCACCATACCATCGCGTAGGTTTTGGTAGATTTCTTGTTCAAGTAATAGTTGGGCGACCGTTCTGTTTTTAGGGAAAATAAGTGGTGTTTAACGTTTTAGTGGTGTTGTAGTCTCGTGGATGTCATGAAGACAACTTGCTAGCTGCTTGAAGGGATGGCGTGGGCAGGTGCGTGGTGTTCATGCAGTACTACATAGAGAGCTATGCCTGTTGCAAAACTGTTGTTATACATGTTGAATATCGATGCATGTGTTAGTAGACTGGGATGTTACCTGTTTAGCAGGAATAATGCAGATAGACAACATCAGAGTTTGCCACCACACTGCCATGTCCTCCGCAGCGTTTTAGATATGACTGATGTGCAGGTTCAGCTGGGTTGAGGTTCGTGGTGACAGTGGCTCTCGCTCTGCCTCGTGTGAGGTGAAGCTCTAGAACTTCCTTGAATTGAATCAATTACCAAATGATTACCGGCTATTACCGGTATGTCTTCACGTCTGTCATATTGTTTTACTTTTTTTTTTTTTTTTTTAGGTCTGACTTGAAAGGGCAATTCGGAAACTGACGGAAGCGACGATGGCGTCTGTGGAAGCTGAGATTGGAGCAGGGGATAAAGTTGTTCCCAACAAACCAGCGGTATGTTCAAGGGTCCATCCCATTGGTCTGGGCTTATAGCCTATGTCTCTGTGTAGGGGCTTTTTTTCAGTTGCAGAACGCACAATTTTGTTTTTTTGAAAAATATATTTTATCATCTTGACAGTTTTGCACCACTGCCTTTTTAATTGACTACTTATGAATGGAACCAACCAACCTGAATTCCAGCATTAGTGAATGAGGCCACAATAAACAGAGATGTTTTCTTCCACACCCAGCACTCTGCTGCTACACATGTTAAGGCAGGAGGGTAAAATAAGGCAAAGTGTGTCTTGTGATTATCGGTGGCACAAAGATCGGTCAGCAGCTGCCGTGCTGTTTTTGCTCAGGGCAGCCTGTGGACTGATAAGCAGACCAGACAGCTAGAGGTTTTTCTTTGTGTGCAAAGAGATCAAGAATAACACTAGTCTCTTCACGAATACCAGGCCGTGTTGTTCTCACAAACATTCTAGTCTAATATTGTTCCTTCAAAGCCTCCAGTGATATGAGGCTATTTGAGATGAACCAAGGGTTACAATTTCAGCAAGGATCTCCTGCTGTTTCTGAGAGTGCATTCCATGTGTAGTGGTGTTTCTCAATGGGGGCGCTACAGCCCCCCAGGGGGCGTTGGGGGCCCTAGGGGGGGCGTTGAGAAGGATCAGCTGAGAGGGTGCGGAGCTTAATTGCCATTGGGTGGCATTAGACTATTTTATTTTTTAATACTTAGGGGGGTGTTGGCAGGCTTATGATGGGGTCAAAGGGGCGTTGGGAGGCTTGTGATGAGGCCAAGGGGTATTTGTTCAAAAAAGGTTGAGAACCACTGCTCTACAGTATTTGATTGCAGCGAGCAAGCTTGCTCATTAAGTGCCGCTCGTGGTCCTAGTGAGCCACTGATACCATTTGAGCCCTGGGCTGATTGCTACCTGATAGCTTCAAGGCTCTTGGAGGCCTGAGTGTTCTCTCAGTGCTGGCAGGCCTTGATGCACCCAGCTGTTACCATGACACCCACCTTCTCCTGGTTAGTGATGGGATGTACGTAGGAGAGTGGCTGCACACTTTGCCTCTCAACCTCAAATTCAGTCACTTGTACAATGTACACCAATGGATTTGGGGAGAACTAATACCAACCTTCTATGTATTAATCAGCAGTGTTTTCCGAACGTTTGTACAACAGCAGAGTGGGTGTGGGTGGGTGAGTGGGTGAACCTGGGACCATTTTTAATGGTATAAGCTTATGCCTGGGGTGGCTTTATCAACATCATAAGCAACAGTACAGTAGCAACAGTAACAGAATACGTTGTGCCTACTGTAGGGCCTACAGAGTCGAGATTGGAGTAGTGCTGAAACCTTTCCTGTGAATAAATCTTTTTTTGGGTAGGAAATTATTTCTTTATCAACCGTCTTCAAGGACAAAACAAAAGCAGATGTTTTAAATATCTACAAGCAACTATAACAGGGGGCAAAGAGTCTTGTTTTATGCTAAGTCTTAATTGGAGGAATTGTTGTTTTGCTTTTGGCCCTAGGTAAATTGGAAGGGAAGGGGGGTGTTGTGTTACTGTTTGCAGCAGCTGACAGGTGCATATAAGACTAATTGCAGTACGAAAGTGAAACTCCAACTCCCATTGTCATTGTGACACAGCATTCCACAGCACACAAGTGATCACTGCACACTGCACACAATGACATTTCATTTATGCCTCACCCGTGCAAGGGGGCAGCCCTCAATGGCGCCCCAAGGGAGCAGTGCGGCGGGACGGTACCATGCTCATGGTACCTCAGTCATGGAGGAGGATGGGGGAGAGCACTGGTTAATTACTTCCCCCACCAACCTGGCTGGTCGAGAGTCGAACCGGCAACCTTTGGGCTACAAGTCTGACGCCCTAACTGCTTACCCATGACTGCCTTAGTATCATAAAGCATTAGCCTTGCTATTTACTTTGAGCTGATTCCCTTAAGTACATAGTATTCTCTGAAGGAATGCTATCTTTAATAATTCTTTATCAAAGTTGTAAGCAACTGCACTTTTCGTTAAGGCTTGCTTCAAGATTTCATCACCTGGATGAATGATGAAATGCACAAATATTTGTTATACTTTCTTATTCTGAATACAACAAATATTTCGTACTGGGAACTTCGCTGTAGTAACTTTTAACTTTTTTCACTGAAGTTATCCTTGTCTCTTCATCCAGTCTTGATAAATCGCTAAGAATGTTGGCATGAGAAGCTGTAGGCTACCTGACCGCAGATGAATATCTCCAATGTCTTTGAGAGTCGTGGCTGCGCACATTTAAGAGGAGAAGACAGAAGATCTTGAAACTTAAATTACTGGTTCTCAGGGAGTGGGAAGACTGAAGATTAAATTCATCAATAACTTCAACACCTCCCTCTTTCCCGCTTCTATGCTCTTTTATGTGGGTGGGCAGTGAATGGGGCTCAGGGCATTTCAATCAGCTTGCTGAAGTGTGCTGGAAAAGTTCTTCCCCTTCTGGAGTTGCTGACTTACTTTGCTATAGTAGTTCTCTTGGAAACCTTTGAAATCTGCCGTCAGATAGAGTGGCCAATGATTTATCCCTGAACATTTCTCCTTGATGAAATCATTAAGATTTAGTAAAAGACAATTGTAGCAGCAGACACACCAAGAGATATGCCTGGGGCTCTGAGAAGATTCAATTATTGAGACCTTCTCACCAAAAAAGGCCATGGTTTTCTATTCCAGCCCACACCCCACCCCTGGTGGATGAACTGCTAAAAGGTATTAATTTTGCCTAAACCGTATTGATGGGTGGATAAACTTTGTTGAGAGGTGGATAGATTGTATTATAATTGTATAATTACCAATGACTAATATTAATACAATTGTTAGTAATAAATGCTAATTAGTTGTGCTTATCCTCCACTTCCATCCTACTCCTTACTGACGACTAGGTGCACCCCTCAATGAAGATTTCTGCAACTTTTGAAGCATCTTCAACATGTTATTATGTGTTTTTTTAAGGCATGATGTCAGCTAACTGACAATTAGAAAAGTAATAATAGCAATTTTTTGTCATCCTAACACAACATAATTACCGTATTCTATTGTATTCTACGTATTAGAAACAGTCCTCAGCCTGCTAAACATTATTCTAATTGCCTTCATTCAGCAGGGTGCCCTCCACAATGAAATACTGGAAGTTCGACCACATTACTCCAATTTTAAGATCGCTGCATTGGCTCCCAGTAAGCTACAGAATTGATTTTAAGGCTATGCTACTTGTGTTTAAATCACTAAATGGAATGGGACCCACATATCTACTGGATATGTTTCAGCTGTATGCACCAACTAGGTCACTAAGGTCAACGGAGAAGAATTTGCTGGTGATTCCAAAAGTCAAAACAAAGTGTGGAGAGGCAGCCTTTAGCTTCTATGCTTCAAAGCTTTGGAACCAGCTTCCAGATGACATAAAAAATGCACCCACTATTGATAGCTTTAAATCTAGACTCAAGACAAAGCTGTTCTCAGATGCTTTCCCCTAGCTTAAATTACTTATTCTTATTATTTTTATTTTTTATTTAATTTGTTTCATTTTATTTTATTTTATTATTATTTTTACCTTATGTTTTATCTTAATGTTTTTAAATGCTTTTTGACTCTAATTCATTTCCTTCTTTCTTCCCTGTTTCCTTTCATTTACATTTGTTAACTTTGTGAAGCACATTGAGTTGCACCTGTGTATGAAATGCGCTATATAAATAAACTTGCCTTGCCTTGCCTTGCCTTACATGCACTTCATCACCCGGTGAGCAGACGGAACGTCTTCTGATTGGCTGAGTCAATTAGTCCATTATTTCCCGAGAACAGGACACCTATGCAGAATACGATTGTTCATCGCACCTGGCTCAACTTTACAGGCTTCTCCTCCTGTCCCACCTTTGAGCCAGTGGCTTGGTCATCGTAACCCCACCTCCAGAGGCACCAGGTCCTGAACTGAGAGGCTTCAGTCAGTCGTCAGGTGGGCACCCCCTTTCCAATAGCGTGTTTCGCAGATTTAGTCCCACGACACTTTTGGGGGCTCGGCGGCAGAACCAGCGTCCTGGAACTACCCCCACCTCCGCCACTCAGCTCAGGAGCCCCTCAATGACCTATCGTCTACCCTACTCTACTCTATACCTCCTGACACCCTGCTCTGAGTCCTTGGTGTTCCTTTCTCCCATCGCTTATCACGGTTCAGCCAGATCCACCGGGATGCCACCTCCGCCTGTTTTGTCATGCTGCTTATGAGCTGTTTTCTTGCCAGTCCCTCGATGCCTAGTTGTCCTAGCGTCCGCCAGAGTGCTCTCCCTGCGAAGCCGCGACAACCCACTTCCACCGGCAGGTTCCAGGCTTTCCAACCATTCTGCTGGCAATCAAGGATGAGGGCCTGATATTTCTTTCGCTTGAACTCATGCGCCTCCTCCATCCTCTCTTCCCATGGCACGGTTAATTCCACCAGTGCGACCTGCTTGGTGGCTTTGGACCAGAGAACGACGTCTGGCCTAAAACTTGTGGTCGTTATCTCTTCAGGGAACTTCAGCTGCCTTTGTAGATCTGCACGCATTTCCCAGTCATCTGCTGTAGACAAGATACCTTTCGCTGTTGTCTGTGGCATACTGGTCTCTCCTGCCCTGAGAAACTTGATGTACTGTGGTCCTTTAAACAGCTTTCTCTGCTTCCTCCTGGCTTGTTCCAGACCTTCCGCCAGCTTGGTCAAGACCTGGTCATGTCTCCAGCGGAATTTCCCATCTGCCAGGTTTGAACGGCATGAGGAGAGGACATGTTCCAGGTTAGCTGGTTTTCCACAGAGTGTGCAGCCAGGACTTTCTGCTAACCCCCATATGTGCAGATTTGATGGTGTTGGCAGGACATCGTACACAGAGGACAGTAGGAACTTGACTCTGTACCCCTCCATGTTCCATATGTCCTGCCATGTTAATGTCCTTTCCTGCACCCCCTCCCACCTTGTCCAGCTGCCCTTCTTGCCCATCGTCACTGCCTTGGCCTGCCTGGTTTCTTCTTCTCCCCTGCGGACTTCCTTCTGCACCATCCCCCGGCGTTCTTTGGGGGTCGCTTTTGCCCAGCTTGCCCTTGTAATACATCCCAGTCCCAGCCTCCCTTGGGCCACTGTGCCAACGATGTCGGCTTGGTGCAGGCGGTCTTCTGCCTCTCTCAATGCCTTATTAGCGGACAATTTACGGCCTGTTTTTACTTCAGTTCCTGCTTGCCGAACTTTCTTGTCCTTGCTGTCCCTCAACATCATTGCCAGGCGTGTTTTCGATACCTTGAACTCCTCCACCACCGAAGTAACTGGCATCTGCAACTTGCTCCCTGTGCTGTAGAGTCCAATTGAGCAGAAACTTCTTGGTACACCAAGCCATCTCCTCAGGTAGGAGCTGATCTTCCTCTCTAGCCTTTCCACCGTGGACACAGGTACCTCGTACACGAGTAGTGGCCAGAGCGCTCTCGGGAGGACCCCGTGCTGGTACCCCCAGGCCTTGTATTTCCCAGGTAATCCGCTCTTGTCCAGCGCAGTCATCCACTTATCCACTTGAATGAGTGTCTCTTTGATGCTCTCCCTATCATTGAGGTCTGCCCTGAACCACTTGCCTAAACTCTTCACAGGCTTCTCTCGAACTGTTGGAATTGTGACATCCTTGATGTTAAAGCGCATACTGTCCTGGACTCGTCCCTTCCTCAGCACTAGGCTCCTGGATTTTGCTGGCTTAAACTCCATTCTTGCCCAATCCATGAGTTCCACCAGATCTTCCAAAATCCACCTCCCCTCTGGTACTGACTTGGCTGTAATTGTCAGGTCATCCATAAATGCCCTGATGGGTACATGCTGGACGCCACTTGACAGTATCGCGCCCCTGCGTAGTTTCTCAGCTGACTTCACAAGTAGATACATTGCTGCAGAAAACAGGACCACTGATATCGTGCAGCCGGTCACAATCCCCACCTCTAGCCTTTGCCAATTGGTGGTGAAGTTCCTGCAGGTGAAGCGCATGTGGAACTTGTTGAAATATTCCTGCAAGAGACTCTGGAGTCGTTGTGGAACATGGTAAGTCCTTAGGGTTGTTTCCACTAGCTTGTGGGTGATTGTACCGTAGGCATTAGCTAGGTCAAGCCACAGTACTGCCAGATCACCCCGGTTCCTTTTAGCGTCCTCTATGATCTTGGTGACTACACTGGTGTGCTCCAGGCACCCAGACACCCCTGCGACACCTCCTTTCTGCACTGATGTGTCCATGTATCCATTTTCAAGAAATGTAATTTCAAATTCTTTGTATGACCAGTGCATGTAAAGAAATTGACAATAAAACCTACTTGACTTGACTTGACTTGATTTTCCAGCATAAAGGTTGTCAGTCTCTTTGCCAGGATCCCGAAGAAGATTTTCCCTTCCACATTGAGGAGCGAGATGGTACGGAATTCCTTGATGTTTGAAGAGTTTTCTCCTTTTGGGATGAAACACCCATCTGCTCTCACCCATTCTTCTGCCAGAAAGTTCTTTGTCCATGCTGTCTTTAGCAACTTCCAGAGGCGTCTCCTGAGCCTCTCACAGTTTTTGTACACCTTATATGGAATACCATTATAATTGGGCTGATTTCCCCCTGGCTTTCCTGATGAAATCATTCACTTCTTTCCAGCTTGGCTCATCTACCTTGAAGGGGGTAGTAGATTCAGGTGGTGTGATGTCATGCCTATGATGTCATGCGGCCGTGTGGGCGTCTGACTTAGACCAGCATAGAATGCGGACAATATTTAAATGAAAACCCTATAGAAATCATGCGGAGGATATGCCCTCAGCATTCCAAACCAAGGTTCTACGTATATGCAACGCATGCACGCCCCAGGGGTTCCACTCCTAGGCACCTAGACAGAGGAGGTGTGTAAGAATTCTACAAAACTGTCCTTTCTGATAAACAAAAGCACTGAATAAGAAGCCAATGTACTATCAGTAGGAGACAAACAAACTCAGCATGCAATGTTTAGTGTTCAAATTTAGATTGTTTTGACACCAGATTAGTCAAGATGGAAATGACTAGAGTGAAAAAAATGCTGAAAGTTAGTGCAAGATAGTGAAAGACGGGTTTAGCGTCCACGGAGAAGGGGGAAAAAAGTTTCGGGGAAGAGGATCCAGTCTAGGTAGGGGGGCTGTGGTGGAAAGAATGGAATTAATTTTGTTTCTCTTTACAAGCTTCCTTTCCGGATACACTTTGGGCATGCCATACTCTGTAGTTAATAGGAAAGCAAAGGCCAGGGATGACACCTTATCCCCGCACCTCCGGGAGGTCATACTCCTGCTCAACACTGACAGGGACCACAAGGCCACTGAAAAATAACCTTGGCCTGAGTTAGTTGTGAATTGAGGGAATGGATCTTATTCTTAATATACAAGGATTCACTGCGCTGTTCATGAATGTTTCCCTTTTTGTTTTTCTCTTGCCTCGATGAGGTCTAGGAGGTCACACTGAGAAACAAGTAAGCTAGCTGTTCATTTACTCAGAGGTGATGAGTTCAATGAGCATGTGTGGCTTAGTTCATCCATCTCCGGCTCAAGGCTGTGGGTTTAAAACTTTGTTTTAATTGGAAAGTCTAATGAGCTACCAGGCCTTGAGTTTGGGGCAGTCCAACTCCAAATAGGAAGGAACTTATTAGGCTAACATTTACTCACACACTATGGGCAGTCATGGGTAAGCGGTTAGGACGTCACACTTGTAGCCCAAAGGTTGCTGGTTTGACTCCCGACCCGCCAGGATAGTGGGGGGAGTAATTAACCAGTGCTCTCTCCCACATCCTCCTCCATGACTGAGGTACCCTGAGTATGGTACCATCCCGACCCACTGCTCCCTTTCGGTGCCATTGGGGGCTGCCCCCTTGCATGGGTGAGGCATGAATGCAATTTTGTTGTGTGCAATGTGCTGTCTGCTGTGTCACAATGACAATGGGAGGAGGAGTTTCCCAGTTGGGCTTTCACTTTCACGTTTAACTTGCCTGAGCTAAAATGTGCCCTTTAAAGTAGTCGGAACACCTCCTTTTCAAAACGTAGTTGCTTGGGTTCACTGAAGATTTAAACTGTGTTAACATAATGCTTTTGAATGTCTCCATTTTGGATCTTATGTGCACCACCCCATGGTCTGATTGCTTGTGATAACTGTCATATTTCATAATGTCTTTATGATCTCATCTCCTGCCAGGTAAAAAAAGGACATTTTATTTCATGCATCAATTGTCACTAACGCTCGCTATGGTACTCCCCCCCAGCTTCCACTATGAACATTTGATGAATGCGAGCTCAATCGTGCTTGTCTTGCGGCCTTGTGCGTCGTCCACCTTTGGTAATCTCATAATTATAGATATAAGGTTATATTACGATGGGCACAGGACTCCTTCTGCTCCTTCACATACTGTATATTTGAGACAGGCACAGTGCAGGACTGGAGTGGGGTCTGAGTGATTTGTACTCGGTTGTCCTTTCACATGCAGACATTATCTTAAATCTTAAAAGCAGAAATGTATGAATTTGGTTTATAATGTACACTACATAAGAACACGTAACATGATTTGCTCAGAATCACTGACCTTGATTAGATGTAATAGATTAGATTAGATTTGTGTATTACGTGATTTATTTTGGTTAATATTACTGTGATGTGCTGAGCAATACAGAATAATCTTGTGAGGGTCATGAGTGACAGTTGGCATAGTTGTGTTAGTGCATCATCGTACAGTAGGCCATGGCTCAGTGGTCCGAGTGCTGTCCTTTACGTAGATCAGAGGGTCGCAGGTTCAAATCCCACCCTTACGAGCACCTTCATCCATGGCTGAAGTGCCTTTTGAGCAAGGCATCTAACCCCCACATTGCTTCACGGCCTGTAACCAATACCCTGCACCTAAATAAGTGTAAGTCACTTGGATTATAAGTGCCAGCTAAGTGTAATGTAATAACACATGGCATGTTTGGGCACACGTGAGTATTTATGCATTTACTGCTGAATAGTTGATGTTACTGTATTGAATGATTGGTGTTGTGATCATGACTGCTGTCAAAACTTAAGATGGGATTGGAATGTGACAAGTGGCATGTTATGTTAATTGTTTGGACACTCTGCTATATGAGTGCTTGTATGAGAGCCTAGCAAATTTGGTGCTATGAATAAATTGTGTTATGATGACAGTGGCAGAGCTCTGAATGAACACTGGGATGTAACAGAAATGGCATGTCCATGGATTGGACACTGCTCTCTGTATATGGGTACGGTATGTTCTCTAGTCTAACCGCAGTGGATCATGTGTGATGCGGTGTGCTGTGTCACCCTGAGGATGCTGTTGGACTGAGGACTGAACAAATTAGGACTCATCGTTACATCACCAAACACTCGAGCTGTTACTCTTTCCCTCTGTGTCTGTCTCCCTGTCTCTCATTCGCTCTCTCCGTCTCACATTCTGTCTCTATCTGATTCTCTTTCTATTTCTCTTTCTCTTTCTCTTTCTCTGTCTCTCTCTCTCTCTCTCTCTCTCTCTCTCTCTCTCTCTCTGTCTGTCTCTCTCTCTCTCTCTCTCTCTCTCTCTCTCTCTCTCTCTCTCTCTCTCTCTCTGTCTGTCTGTCTGTCTGTCTGTCTGTCATTCTCATTCACTCAATCTCTCACCGTGCACGCAGTACACACACACACACACACACACACACACACACACACACACACACACATACACACACACACACACAGACCCACAGTGAGTACACACTCTCCCCAGCTCTCAGTCTCCCCTTATCTGTCGCATCCACTCAGTGTTCAGATTGGCTGACAGCAAACCCACTGTGACCAGGATCTCATGTCTTTTTGTCAGCTCGATCTTCCCCCTGTGTGCAAGGAAAAGGGAGTGCGAGTGCTTCTGTTTGTGTAGTGGGTATGCTTGTTGGTGTAGGTGTGGCTGAGCCTGTGTGTGTGCGTGCACGTGTGTGTGCGTGTGTGTCTGTGTGTGTGTGTGGGCTTTACAGTACAAAAATTGCCCTACATGAAAGCAGCGTGACTTTAATATGAATTGAGTGCATGCATGTACAGTGGAAGATGATATGGTTTATATGAGATACAGAGTTTGTATTTGTGTCTTAAGTGCATGTGGGAGTGTGTGCGCGTCGTGTGTATCAATGATATTGGCTCTGCACCTATGCCAGTGTGTGTGTGTTTGTTTCAGTATGGTAAAGGTATGTTATGTGTGCATATTTTTTTGTCTGTGCCTGACTGTCCATAGCTTCTTTCAGGCTGGGCTGTATTATATGGGCAGTCATGGGTGAGCGGTTAGGGCGTCAGACTTGCATCCCAGAGGTTGCCGGTTCGACTCCCGACCCGCCAGGTTGGTGGGGGGAGTAATCAACCAGTGCTCTCCCCCATCCTCCTCCATGACTGAGGTACCCTGAGCATGGTACCGTCCCACCGCACTGCTCCCCATGGGGCGCCACTGAGGGCTGCCCCCTTGCACGGGTGAGGCATAAATGCAATTTCGTTGTGTGCAGTGTGCAGTGTTCACTTGTGTGCTGTGGAGTGCTGTGTCACAATGACAATGGGAGTTGGGAGTTTCCCAATGGGCTTTAAGAATTTAAGAATTACGATAATGTGGTGCCCTTGGGCACTATACCTCAGAGGTGCGCCCTCTAAGAACAGTGTTTGTAAAGCTTGTGTTGTGTGGTGCCCCCTCACTAGTAAAAAAAAACAAATGTTGGTGCCCCTAGGCACTGTGCCACTGGCCCGTAATGGATAATCCAGCCGTGGCCTACTGGGCAGCCATGGCCTACTGGGCAGCCATGGCCTACTGGGCAGCCGTGGCCTAGTGGTTAAGGAGATGGACTTTAGATCAGAGGGTTGCTAGTTTGAATCCCACCCTCCACTCCCTATCTCACTCCATAGCTGAGGTGCCCTTGAGCAAGGCACCAAACCCCACACTGCTCCATGGACCTTAGCCAATTAGCCTGGTTCCTACCAGACCTCCGTGTGTGTGCTCTGGAGCCCCCTGGTGGCACTCCAAACACACACATCGGTCTGGGAGCATGTGGCAGGATTCAATTTCTGGACTCAAAAAATAATGCCGAGCATTTATCACTTCAATATCACTGGCAGCTCACATTGAGGAGTCACGGGTCATATTATAGACTATATTGACGCTTTAGAGATCAACAGAAAATGGTTTTGAAAGAATTTGTTGATATTGAAGCAATAAATGCTGAGATTATTTTTTTGACTGTAGAAATGGAATCCTGCTACATGCTCCCAGACCTAGTAGTGGAGCTCACAAAGCTGTGCGGAACTACAGGTCGGGCAAGAGCCAGGCAAGTAGCCAATACCCTGTACTTACAATAACTGGAAGTTGCTTTGGATAAAAAGCGTCAGCCAAATGCAATGTAACGTAATATTTCTGTCAACTTTTCCTTGTACAGACATAACCTGTACGAAACCTGTGAGTCGCCTTGGATAAAAGCGTCACCTAAGTGTAATGCAATGTAATGTAATCCCACCATGCCTCTTCCAGGTGACCTGGGGGATGCGGATCCGTAAGAAGCTGAAGACGGTGACTCCTTTCCTGGGCAAGTTCAGGCCGCTGGTGGGGCAGTGCTGCCACAAGTGCACCCCCGAGAGCTTGGTAAGCAACGGTTACTGCAATCAGCATGATTATATGGTGTGTGTGTGTGTGTATATATGTGTGTGCACGCCCCCACGCGCACATGCTTGAGTCTTTTGAGCATCTACACTGTTTACATTGTAGATTCTACAGTGTGATTTTTTTTTTAGTTGTGTGTGTGTACAGTGGTGCTCATATGTTTACATACCCCAGCAGAATATACGTTTTCTCTGCGATTTCTCACGAAATATGACGGATTACACAAAACCTTTTTTTTCACTCATTGCTAGTGACTGGCTTAAGATATTTATTAGCAATATTCTGTGTTTACTCTTTCAAAAGCATGATCACAACCCAAACTACCCAAATAACCCTGTTCAAAAGTTTACATACCCTAGTTTCTGATGCTGAATATGGCCCTGTTTAACATCAAGGACCGCTCTAAATTGTTTGTGGTAGTTGTGGATAAGGCTCTTAATGTTCTCAGATGACAAAACAGCACATTCTTCCTGGCAGAATGGTTGTTTCCTATAATATCTTTGGGTGTCTTGCTGGAACCTCACATTTGAGGTTTCCCCTGAGTGGCTCAATGATGTTGAGATCAGGAGAGTGAGATGGTCGCTCAAAAACCCTCATTTTATTCTTTCTGAAGCTAATGATGAGTTGATTTGGCTTTCTGCGTCGAAATATTGTCATGTTGGCACTGTTAGAATTTGAATTCAGAAATGCAATATGAGGGGTTTGGTTGGAATCAAGCCAATGGGCAAGGGAATCATTGCATTGCAATGATCATTGCAAGGGAAATTGTTCAGGAGGCATAGGACAACCAAAAAATAACTTCAGGTGAAATGTAGGACAACATGAAAAAATGTTCTAAACTGTACAGGACAGAGGCACTTGAGGAAAGATGGGCTGTTGGGGGTTGCCAGGAGAAAGCCATTACTACAAAAATGCAAACATGTTATTTTGCATGATACACCAAATAGCATAGTGAGAAGCATCAGAATGCATGTGACAAAGTCATTTGGAAAAATTAGATCAATGTGGAACTTTTTTCAGCCACTATTAACAGTACCATTTGGAGAACAGTCAACGGAGCCTATGATGAAAGTTACACCATCCCTTCTGTGAAACCTGGTTATGGACCACTGATGTCATGGGCACATTTGAGTTACAAATGCACTACACTTTTGGTCCATACTCACAGAATGATGAATACATTGCCCCGTGATAAATACTGGAGGAAACTTGACACTCATCAGCCTTGAATCTGCACATGGTCCATTGTTTGGACATGCCAACATGACAATATTTCAGCACAGAAAGCCAAATCAACCCATCATTAGCTTCAGAAAGAATAAAATGAAGTTTTTTGTGCGACCGTCTCACTCTTCTGATCTCAACATCATTGAGCCACTCAGGAGAAACCTCAAATGTGAGGTTCCAGCAAGACACCCAAAGGTATTATAGGAAACAACCATTCTGCCAGGAAGAATGTGCTGTTTTGTCATTTTTGAAGAATGTGTTTTGTCATCAGAGAGCATTAAGAACCTTATCCACAACTACCACAAACAATTTAGAGCAGTCCCTGATGTTAAACAGGGCCATATTCAGCATCAGAAACTAGGGTATGTAAACTTTTGAACAGGGTCATTTGGGTAGTTTGGGTTGTGATCATGCTTTTGAAAGAGTAAACACAGAATACTGCTAATAAATATCTTAAGCCAGTCACTAGCAATGAGTGAAAAAAAAGGTTTTGTGTAATCCTTCATATTTTGAGAGAAATCGCCAAGAAAGCGTATATTCTGCTGGGGTATGTAAACATATGAGCACCACTGTATATATGAACTTTATTACATGCTCTGGGCCCAATAGGCAGACACACAACATAGTATACATAAAATGTATGTGTGTGTGTGTGTGTGTCTGTGTCTGTGTGTATCTGTGTCTGTGTCTGTGTGTGTGTGTGTCTGTGTCTGTGTGTATCTGTGTCTGTGTCTGTGTCTGTGTGTATCTGTGTGTGTTTGCGCACTGAGTGTGTGTGAAAGTGAGAGACTGCATATGTAGCATAAAAATGCCAGAGAGGGAAAAATGTAGGGAAAAAAGGAGTGAAAGAGAGCATAGGAGGGATGAGGGCCCCTGAGTGCGGCTAGGCAGCGCTGCTCTCCTGAAGTGCTTCATTCTCCCAAGCAGGGGAATCATATTTGCTTTTCAATAAAACTAATTTCCAGTCACACCTATGGTGTTTTCCCCATGCACACCCAGAGCGATGTTGTGATTTACACGAAGCGGGGCTAGCAATCTAGAGACTTGTTCTTTTCAGATTGCAGCCATGTAATTCCATTCCATTTACTTGTTTTCATAAGTGGCTTTTATGTAACCTGATGGGGAAACTGAACATTGTGTTCCTTTTTTTAATTTAGCAGTGATCGTCAGTAGTATTTCTTTGTAATAATGATAATCCTCAATAGCTGTTTTCCTTTTCCTTCTACTATTTTTCTGAAGTGTGTCTGAGAGCAGAATGTTCTTTGTCTTTTTCAGGGTCGAAAGCCACTGCAACTGCAGAACACACCATCCCTTGGCTTCCAGAACCTTCTGTACATCAATGAAACTCACACCAGGTACAACTATATATGCATGGAATCTAAACAGAAAAAATGAAAATAAAGTCTGCACATCAAGCTCCTGTTTTTGTTATTTCAATGTGACATTTCGGGCATCCTGCCCTTCATCAGGTCACATTAGAATTACAGAAACGGGAGCTTGGTGTGTGGACTTAATTTTCATTTTTTCATGTGACTTTGCTAGTCCTGCACCTAAGACTTTTTTGAGACGGATGTGCATGTTTTTTCTTCGTTGTAATGGAATTTATCTGCCCATTTGCAAATGATCCAGCCTGATGATCAGTCTGCAGTCACACGATTGATGTAAAAACCAAAGTTTACTATACCAAAGATAGTTGATGGACCTTTGCAAAGGTTTACGTTAGGGATTCAAATTATCAGTTATTATTACTAGTAATTCATTAACTTTTGACATGATTGACCTTGAAAATCGACTTACAATTAATTGATAAGCAGCATTTTACATTTAAATTTATTTCTATTTATTCTTTAAAACGTTCCAACTCTTTACACCCTTCTTCACACACATTTTGTCATGCCATCACCTGTGTCATCAATTCACGATGAATCAATTAATTGGTGACATCCCCTAGTTTGTGTGTATCTTGAGTTTAAGATAAAAACAAATAATAAAAAGAACACAAGAGCACATTAGTATGGAGGGGATTTTGTGGAGGTGGTGACACTGACATACACACAGCGTAGATGGATCAATGTAATCTGTTAATGAAAGATATTTGTTAACATGTCAGTGCACTTTTCACACTGCCTTCTTTGTAGAGGTTGTGAAAACAATGAAGCCATTGATGTCCAGGTGTTAATCTGGGCTTTCATGGTTGTATGTCTCACACTGAGACCTGAATGGTGGAATGGAAATGTCCCAGAGGGATGATTCAGTTCCCCAACCTCTTTATTGACTGCTCAGTCAATACTAGTTGTGATAAAAAAATAATTTATTGTTCAGGCGTCTCTACACCAAATGGACGGTTGGTTACTGTTGCGCGTTGGGGCCATTTGGGAC
This sequence comes from Engraulis encrasicolus, assembly GCF_034702125.1. Classification (NCBI taxonomy): domain Eukaryota; kingdom Metazoa; phylum Chordata; class Actinopteri; order Clupeiformes; family Engraulidae; genus Engraulis; species Engraulis encrasicolus. The sequence goes on along the minus strand of NC_085859.1, from coordinate 39,133,809 downwards.
AGAGTTGGCTCGGTGTGTCTCTGTGCATCTGGAGGAGTTGAAGGACGTTGGTGGTCGTAGAACCCGGTGTGTTCGGGGAGCAAACTGTGTCCGATCAAGACCGAAAGGAGCAGACAGACAACTGACTAGTCGTAGTTGGAGAGTCTGGTCGGATCGGATAGGTGTGCAAACAGCATTAAGATAAGCAGCTAAGGCAGGCATGTCCTAAATATTTTCTTTTGTGATGCATACAATCTGCGATGTAATTTATTCAACATGTGTCGTTCCAGAATGTCACTAGAGTTGCCCAAAAAAGGTTCCGGGAAGATGTCTTCCATGTGTCTTATACTATTCCATGTTTCTTATACAGTACCTATAAATTGTGTATGACAAGTGCATGCAACCTTGTAATACTGTAAAAACATTCTCATGGGGAAAAAAAACATATGAGAAAGTCGACCTCAGAATTGGAATGGAATTTTCCAGTGGCCCATTGCTTCTGTTTCTTACGGAGGCCGATTGCGTTTGATGTGAGCTGATGCAAGAGTGCGATCATCGACCCCTTCCTGACCTTTACATTCCGCCTTTACCATCTTTTAGCGGATTAAGATGGCTGACGACCTTTTTTCCCCTCTCTAAATCATTTGAGGGGAAAAATTATTGTGGATACTTTGAACATTATTACTGTTAAATGATGCCACGGCACGTACCATGTCTGGGGTACCCAAAATGGCTTCTTTTTTTTTTGGTCATTTAAATATTTGCTCATGCTGAAAATGCCACTGGCTCTTTTGTATGTGTCCTAGTTGGGAAGCGAATATGCAAGTACTAGAATGGCAACTCAGCGTACACACCCCTGCCAAGCTCTTTGGATGTGGAACACACACTCTGACAAAGTGGTGGTGTTGGCGCACAGGGCCGTTAATTGGTTTGTTTGTGTCTTTTTTGGATTGTGTTAGCGGTGGTATGGAAAAACTGAAAGCATGATTTGGTTGGCTTCACACACTGCGTTTTCCTCAACAACTTAAATGAAGGCTCAAATCATCATTTTCTAGTCCCGTTGGGTTTAGTGACAATTATACAACTATAAGCGATCCAAAAATATAAACAAACAAGAAATCTCAGAGAGTGCAGACCTCTGCCAAGGAAGCTGTTTGTAGAACACCCTATTTTTTCTGCCTTGATTCTGTGACTGGCATGTCAAATTTTGCCCTATCCTGTAATGGTGAAGAATCTTTTTGAAAAAATGATGATCCGGATCACTACTAAAATTAAATCACTTGTTCCTTTTGTCATCTCCAACAACTGCACAAAATGTCATCAAAATGTGTGCTTTTTGAGTTATCCTGCTGACAGACAAACAAACAAACCAACGCAACCTTGGCGGAGGTAACAATTAGCCAACCAGATTTGTCCAGATGTTTGCTATGCACCAAAATAGTCAATTCAGACCAAAGTTTGTCTTCGTTTGTCATCTTGTCCTGTCACACTAAATCAAACGGATAGAGACCTCCCATAGAAGTTGACTTTGCCCACTTCATTATGAACCAACACATTATTCTAAATTCAGTATGTGGCGAAAAGATAACTATGGACGAGGAAACATCCATACAAAAACAACAAAGACATTTTTGTTTTCATTGTCTGATGTGAAAGCAGGCCTCAAACAACACCCTATAATAGTATGCATAGTCGGGACCGTATTAAGACACTGTGGTGCCCCCGGGCACTTCACCTCGCAGGTGCCCCCTTTATGAACAATATTTGTAAAGTTTGTGTCATGTGGTGCCCCCTAACTGGCTGTGAATGGTTGGTGCCCCTGGCCACTGTGCCACTGGCCCTTATGGATAATCTGGCCCTGTGCATATTAACTTCCTGATGTAGACCACATCACATGGTCCCATTATAGACTATTTTGTGAATTGGTGTCAAGAAGCTATGTTGGAGCTCAAGGTGTCCAAGACAAAGGACATGTGCATTGACTTTAGACAAAAAGCTCCAAACCCTACCCCTACCACGATAAATGGAAGCAACATAGAAATAGTACACCAGTACAAATACTTGGGGTCCATCATAGATGACAAACTAACTTTTAACAGCAACACTGATATGCTGTGCAAAAAAGGGCAGCAGCGACTATACTGCCTTAGGAAGCTGGCAAGGTTCCAAGTGGACAAGACATTAATGACTTTGTTTTATAGGTCTTTTATAGAATCAATTCATACATTATCTGCGATCTGTTGGTATGCCTTCCTTAATGTTAAGAGCAAGAATGCCATATCAAAGATTATTAAGGTTTGTAGCAATATTACTGGTGTTCAACAGAAAAGCATGACTGCGCTGTACGAGGAACAGGTAATAAGGAAGGCCGAATGTATTTTAGAAAATTACTCCCATCCCCTGCATAAGGAATTCCAGTTTTTACCTTCTGGTTCCCGCTTTAAATGCCCATTAACTAGGACAAATAGATATAAAAATTCATTTTTACCCTCTGCTATTCAGCTGCTAAATTCCACTAGGAAGCATAGATAGCCATGAGTTGTATGTTTAGCTATTCTAAGCCCTACTCTGTAGATCTTTCTCTTAGATTACACATTTATCTTAACCCCTCCACCTTTTTATGCGTTTTAAACGGTTATTTATGTCTGTTAAATGTTTTATGTGGGTGCGTGTGTGTGTGCGGGTGTGAGAGGTGTACCACCACTGCAAAACAATTGCCCATACTGGGACAAATAAAGGCTACTACTACTACTACTACTACTATCATCCAGCCAGAAGTGTGAAAATTGCCCTTGGTGGGTGCCACAATTATAAGCCTGGCCCACCCGGCCATACCATGCCCCTATCCACTTTTACAGCTAATGATTAATGGTAGTGCAACTTTTCCTCTTACTAATGTGCTCCAATTTAAACACATTAAAACAGGCTTTGGGCTTGATCTTAAGTTCCCCCACAGGAGCCTCATTATTGAAGGCCTCTGCTCTGCTACTCAACGATAAATGGCAAATTAGTGTTCAACCAGAAGGACTTTGTTAATGTATACCGCTCTTTATCGCACTTACCCACCGTGAACTTGGGTGTGTTGCTTGCAAGTATAATAATTAGGTCTGAGTAATTGTGATGGGGTGCTTCCTTAATGCTAAAGTCTGTGTCAATTGGTGGTATTGCACATGTAGGAATAGAAGGGTCGGTAGCCTGTAAGCATTTACCCCCGTGTCGCTGCCTCCACCCAACATCACACTAACACACACACACACACACACACACACACACACACACACACACACACACACACACACACACACACACACACACACACACACACACACACACACACACACACGCGCGTGCGCGCAAACACACACAAACACATGCATACACACACTGTACATATAGGCTCAGTATACATGCACAGTTGTGCACAAGCATGCACATACAACTCAAACTCACAACTCACAAATGTATGGTTCCACTGGTAACAATTCAGCAGCATGTTTCTGCAATCTCACAACTGCAAACCTAGAATTTCCAGAGCAAGACTGTTTTTGTATTGCGTTGTTTTTTACCGTGTGTGTGTGTGTGTGTGTGTGTGTGTGTGTGTGTGTGTGTGTGTGTGTGTGTGTGTGTGTGTGTGTGTGTGTGTGTGTGTGTGTGTGTGTGTGTGTGTGTGTGTGTGTGTTTACTGCAGGTACCGTGGCTGGCTGGTGAGGAGAGCGTGCTGTGTGCTGTTCGTGGGGAGCTGCCGAGTGTACAGCAGCCAAGGCCGCGACCGCCTCCACAGGCTCTGCTGCAACGACAGGTTAGTCAGCGAGTGCAGAAGGGAGAGTACCTATGTTACCCGGGTCCTATGTTCCCAGGTCTTTGTATGGGACTGGGTAACTTAGAACCCTTTTTCAAGAAAATAATCCCATGTTCCCCACATTGTGTCTGACAAGGGTATAAGGCCCAGGATGCTTGCACATGCATATTTCTTGCAGGAACGGTTGCCATGCGTATTTCCTGTCAAGTTTGCGCACAGTGGCAGCCTAACCCTAACCCTAACAACAACCTGCGCTCGCCATGCGGCAGCAGTCTACTTGGAAGCTGGAGTGAACACGAGGGTTCTAAGTTTCCTGGTAGCAGGTAACATGCAGTATATCTTGTAAGTGAGTATACCCCTCACATTTTTGCAGATTTCTGAGTATATCTTTCCATAGGAGAGCATTAAAGAAATTTCACTTTGACACAATGATTAGTGACCTTTTAACAGCATATATAACCGCTTAAAATTGTTGTTCACTCAGAAAAAATCAAAATACAGCCATTAATGTTTGAACATTGCCCACAAAAGTGAGTTCACCCCAGATTAAAATCCGGTAAAGAAGGGGCTGTGTTGGCTCGAATCTTCTCAAAATGAAAAGGGATTAAAAGGGAGGTCATCGGTGTGCGTTTCAACCTTTCTTTACAGTGAACTTTTACGATTTGATTCTGCACCTGCCTTAAATAGATTTGTGTGAGATTAGAATGCAATCCAATGGAGAGTATCATGATCTGCTTCAGTGGTCACAGTGCATGTTGACAGCATTCATGCATCCCGAAGCCATGTCAGTCCCACTACCATGCTTGAATATTGATAGGATAAACTTTTTTTTGTAAAACTCACTTGTTTACCACCACACATGCTTGGCACCTTCTAAAGCAAATGTGTTTATCCTGGTCTCAAGAGAGATGAACAGACCAAGGATATGGATCACTGGAACCATGTTGTGTTGTCTGAAGAGACCAAGATCACTCACTTACGTGATATACTGTAGGACCCGGGGAACATAGGATATGGAACATACTGTAGAACATAGGGATGACACCGTGCAGAAGATCCTCACCTGTTCAGGCAGACAGAGAATTACGCTGTTGCCCGTTTCCGCACCCAGTCTCAAACTTACAGACCTGTTCACTCCCAAATACTGTTCACTCCTGAAAGTTGGTTCTCGATGGAGACTGAACAATCTTTTTGTCTCTCTATCTAAAGTACCCTTGAGCAAGACACCTAACCCCACATTGATCCAGGGACTGTAACCAATACCCTCTAAAATAATTGTCAAGTCACTTTGGATCAAAGTCTCAGCTAAGTGTAATGTAATGCCAGCTAAGTGTAATGTAATGTCTTTCTGGCTGGGCTCTTGGTACAGGTGAAGTTAGCTCATCTACACTACACTACCTGTGTTCAACTGGTTCAGTGAATTGGCTGAAAAATTATATGATATAAAGATGGAAGACGAGCATTGCTAAGCGCTTTCCTATTTTGTAGGCAAAAAGGGGCCTTGACATCGCTAAACTGATGCGGACTCTATTCATGACTCTAATGCCCATAGATAATGTATTAAACATGGGCTGTCGACATGAAACGCTGCCATGTTGAGCACTGCATGAGACACACAGTGCCTAAGGCTCCTCCTCATGCTCTCTGTGGCGCGCCATGTCTGACAGAAACACGACACGGTTATTCTGCTCTGAACATGTCATGTAGTCGAGTCTGAGGGCTGTAAGATCGCTAAGATAAGGGGGGGGGGGGCAAAAAAGAGGATGAGACAGACACTAAAGGGAACTAAAGGGAGAGAAAGTACGGAGAGGGAAAGAAAGGAACATAGAGCGGAGGATGGCTCAGCTCAGCCCTGAATGTGGCACGATGGCGAAGAGTGGAAGGGAGAGAGGAAGAGCTGAAAAGAAAACAAGTAAGGGATACGGGTGTAAATCACAGCCTCCATGACGATACGATTCAATATCTTGTTATTCGTTGCAATGCGATTCGATTATTTTCGATACTTAAGAATGCCCCAAGATACGATACAATACGATTCGATTCGACCTTATTCCACTTACGTTTACACTTCTATTATGTCATGGAGCTAGGGCATTGGGCAGGGGCCAGCGAATCGATTATTTTCAATACTTACGAATGCCCTACGATGCGATTCATTCCTCAGATTATATCACGATATATCGATACATTTCGATTATTATTCACACCCCTAGTAAGGAAGAAAGTAGAGAGAGGGCGGAAAGGGAGGAAAAATAGAATAGAGGTTGCTCACATGTCGAATGAGTCACAGATAAGAGACTCCCAGCTAAGAATGAAAGAGAAGGAGAGGGAGGGAGAGAAAGAAAGTAGACAGAGAGGGATAAAAGAAGAGAAGCATGTAGCTCACTCACATGCTTCCTAGACCAAGATAAGAGACTCGTGTCTTGAAAGGTCACCACGCAGTACATGTTTTCACCTAGATTAATTTATGTCAGTTCTCCTTATAAAACATAGCAGTCAGCACACCCAATTTTAGCCTCCTTAATCCAAAGTAATGGCCAAGACTAGAACACAACAATGAGGTCAAGCAAAAAAGAAAAAAAAGAGGGTGGAATGAGATGATGAAGTGAAGAGAGATAGCAGGGTGGAGAGATAGAAAGGGGGAAAACGAGTGATAAAGGGAGGGAGGGAGGGTAAAGAAGAAATAAATGAGAAAGTGAGAAGAGAAGAATGTGGGCAATAAAGCGCGACAGGCAGGACGGATGTATGGCTGCATTTCTCTTCCTCAGCCCTTCAGTCTTCCCGCCTGCTGTGATAAACTGCCATGGCGGCGTTGAGGGGGGGTGGGGGGTGATGAAAAAGGGGGGGGGGTCTGTCTGTGCGGAAGGAGACACGGTGTTCGATGGAATGTTGATGGAGCGCGGTGGAGCGTTTGGCGGAATGTTGATGTAGCCGCCTCCCCCTCGTTTCCCCCCTATCTAGCCTTTCCATCTACGGCGCCCTCCACATCACCACCCCTCTTCATGCTGCCATTACGGAGAGGGAATCTAGAGTCAGGTTGTGCATTCCAATATGCAGACTTGCGTTCTCCACTTGAGAAGATGAAAAAGCGAAGGACAACAAAATTGCATGTATGCCTCACCCGTGCAAGGGGGCAGCCCTCAATGGCGTGCCAAGGGAGCAGTGCGGCGGGATGGTACCATGGTCACGGTACCTTAGTCATGGAGGACGATGGGGGAGAGCACTGGTTAGTTACTCCCAGCACCAACCTGGCGGGTCAGGAGTCAAACCGGCAACCTTTGGGTTATAAGTCTGACGCCCTAACCGCTTACCCATGACTGCCCAATAGAGAAAGAGAGGGGGGGGGGAGGACAGTCGCAGAGGAAATGGAGCAAAAGAATGAATGGAGGATGAAAGAAAAGGTAGATTAGAAGTTGGACACCGTAAAGGACGATGTGAGGAAGAGAGGGAAAGAATGAATGACAGATGGTAGAGATGGATGGATGGATGAAGTGAGAGAGAAGGGGAAAGGAGGTTTGTTCACTACTAATAAGCACTTTGCTTCAGAGGGACATGACCCCTTTACTTAACCTTTCCTGCTGTAAATAATAATTACTTTAGTGCCGCATTTCTATCATTCCTGAGTCATGACTCACCAAGCCCAACAGCTACCCCAGACCCGACCGCCCTTTTGAAATGTAAATGTGTCAGTGTGTGTTTGTGAGTGTCTGTCTGGGTGTCCTAAATTTGTCCATGCACAATTACCATCTTTGTTTGAAAGACAGTCCTGTGACTTGTCTCATCTCCTCTAGTGTGTGTGTGTGTGTGTGTGTGTGTGTGTGTGTGTGTGTGTGTGTGTGTGTGTGTGTGTGTGTGTGTGTGTGTGTGTGTGTGTGTGTGTGTGTGTGTGTGTGTGTGTGTGTGTGTGTGTGTGTGTGTGTGTGTGTGTGTGTGTTTCTGTTGCCGTCATGCTGTGAGTGTGCCTGTATGTTTGTTTGTTTGTCTTGCTGACTTGCTCTCATTCTGTGTTGTGCGTGTGTGCGTATTT
>NC_085859.1:39096004-39123504 GCF_034702125.1 Engraulis encrasicolus | reverse complement strand
GTGAGGCACTTTGAGAAGGTTGCTGCTGTAAGTGCAGCTGTTGACGGCGTTGTTGACAGTGCTGCTGAATAAAAAGGACAAAAAAAATGAAATGAGATGAAATTTTAACATTTTCCTCAGATCTAATGCGGCCGTTTCTCAGCAGTACCCAGTTCTGATTATTATTCTTTCAGACCAGTCCAATACTGATTATTCTTTCAGACCAGCCCAAACTTTGTTCCAAGCATTCCTAAATAAGTCATGCCGTTCGTCTGGATCTCTTGTCTGGCTGGCTCGATGCCCTCTGAAGGCCAGGGCTGTCACTTCCTGCTCTTGAAGGTCTCTTTCACTGACTCCCTCTCCCTCTCTTCTTTACTCTCACTCTCTCCACTTGTCACTCACTCTCACGGCCCAACAATGACTCTCCCTCTCTCTCGTGCTCGCTCTCGCTCTCCCTCTTCCTTGCTGTCTCCATTCCCCCTTCCCCTTCTAATGCTTATTTTCCACAAAACTGCTATGTCACAGAAAATGCATATTCCTGTGAAATTAAATGAATATAATATTTCTCATTATCATCTACATGGTCATCTCATAATAATCACGATAAAACAATAACCATCAAGATTCAAGATTCAAGATTTTTATTTGTCACGTGCTTCCTTGTGCAAGCACAATTGGCAGTGAAATGGGGATTGCAACTGCTCTGTGCTGTGTTGGATGGTAAAAAATAAAAATAATAAAATAAAATAAATTAAAATAAAAAATAATTAAAAAATAGTTATTGTCTTAATTCAAAAAGCGGATGGCTTGAGGAAAAAAACTCTTACGCAGTCTCTCTGTTCTACATCTTATGGAACGTAGTCGTTTCCCTGAGGGCAGCCTTTCAAACATGGAGTGACTAGGATGGAATGTGTCTTTCATAATCCTTTGTGCTCGTGTCTTTGTCCTTCTTGCATATACATCTTGCAGCCCTGGAAGGATGGCGCCAGTGATTTTTTCTGCAGCATGCACTACTCTGTGCAGGGCTATCTTGTCCTGAGCTGTGCAGTTGCCATACCATGTTGTAATGCTTCCTGTAATTACTGACTCAATTGTGGCAGAATAGAAGGACTTCTGCATGTCTGATGGAATTCTGAACTTCCTTAGCCTCCTGAGGTGGTACAGACGCTGCCTGGCCTTTTTCACTACGGTGGTGATGTGAGGTGACCAAGACAGATCTTCAGAAATGTTGACGCCTAGATACTTGAAACAGCTCACTCTTTCCACAGGGGTACCAGAGATTTCCAGTTGAGCATAGTTCTTCTGATCTTTTCCTCTTCTGTAGTCCACCACAAGTTCTTTGGTTTTGGTGACGTTGAGCTCTAAACGGTTTTCTGCACACCAGGATGACAACATCTCAACCTCATTTAGGTAGGCTGTTTCATCGTTGTTGGAGATGAGTCCTACCACCACTGTGTCATCCGCAAATTTCACAATGGAATTGGAGCTGTGGATAGCTGAGCAGTCATGGGTATAAAGGGAGTACAACAGAGGGCTGAGAACGCAACCTTGCGGCGCGCCGATGTTGAGGGAGATTATGCTAGAGGAGCAGTTGCCAATCTTCACTGCCTGAGGTCTGTTTGACAAGAAGTTGAGTATCCATGCACATAGAGAATGACAAAGTCCAATGTTTTTCAGCTTGGATACTAGCCATCATGAACAAAGCAATTCTTCAATAGAAGTAAACTATGTATATTACTGGTACTAGCTTTGCCTAGGCAAAGCCAGTTGCTGTTTTTAGTAAGTCCTGTTTTCAATATACTGTACTTAATAAGCTTATGAGAAGTAATATGACTGGCATTTACCCTATGTATAAGGCCTATACCTGTATATGTTCGCTTATATTACATATAGCCTACATCAAAACTGTTACAGTGAACAGACACTCAATTTATGTCGAGCATTATAATGATCGGAGGGAGCTGGCATTTGTTATACGTACATGTTTTTGTTTTTGTTTTGTACAGTGTTGCATCCTTTGACCTCATCTAATTTTACCAGGCCGTTATCAATGGCACAATTGTGTGGGCACTGCCACTGGGCACTGCCACTGGGCACTCGCTCTCTCTCCAGCACTTTTCTCTGTGGACTCTCTCAGTAGAGCTCTTTAGATCAGGCCTTTGATGTCCAATCCACATGTGAAAATATTTTTTCATGCCCCTCGAACATCTAACGGCCTGTTATTATCATTATTTTGTCCCTAGGCCAGGTTTCACAAGCGGTGATCAATTTATCATTTTATGTTAAGGACAAACACATGGGAATGATGTGAAATTAGGGTTTAAAAAATAAAAAAATGAAAATTAGAAATTCAAAAGCAGTAAATACTTAGAAACCAGACAACGGCACAGTTTTGAAAGGCAATAAATAAGCAGCCATTATTTACAGTATACATGACATGCCTGCAAACACCCAAGCAACAGGGAGACAAAAAACAAGCACCTATTGTGAGATATTATACCACATGCATGCACAATCATACAGCTAGATATTTCGCACATCCGAAAAAAGCTTGCATGTCTGACACATCTGTGAACACACGGTCAACACCCCCAGAGGCAACCCATTACATCACATTGGCTGCTGCGCTTTCCTGGCCTTTAACACATCCGATTCTGTCAGCTTCTGTTCTCGCCTTAGAGCGAGCAGTGGACCTAATGTTAGCGAGTTTGTTTTTGGCCTGGTAGTCAAAAAAATTGGGCAGTGAAGTCAGTTTAAGATAAAAAACATTATATAAATGCACAAGTGCTGAATTGGTGTAATGCCTCAGGGATAACTTGTTGATAAGGCCTCATTTAAAGTGGAACAGCTATACGTATATTGATGCAGTACACCAGTGGTTCTCAACCTCTCAACCGTTCTCAAACACCCCCTGGACCTCCTCCGAAACACCATTGAGAAACACTACAATACACCATGCTGATAATAGTCTCTCCTCTATCAATAAGTCCAGGAGAAGTAGACACAAGTTTGTAAGAGGAAAAGATGACGGAAACAAAATACATATCATGAAGGAAGGGAGAAAATGTTTGCTTGTGCAGAAAGAAGATCAGGGCGTATTCTGACATTCACTGGTGGGTGAAGCTCAGTCTGCTGGGACATTTTTGTTGACGGGTTGTGTGAACTGTATCATGTAATTAAAATATGTACTGTATGTCTGTGTCTGTCTCGCTGTTTGGCTCTCTGCTTAACTGTCTCTTCGCCTCTCTTTCTCTGTCTCTGTCTCTGTATCTCTCTCTCTCTCTCTCTGTCTCTCTGTCTCTGTCTCTCTCTCTGTCTCTCTCTGTCTCTCTCTCTCTCTCTCTCTCTCTCTCTCTCTCTCTCTCTCTCTCTGTAGGTTTGGAGGTTGGTTCCTATTGAAGCTCTTTGACATCCTCTTCTGCAGCGTCCAAGTCAACCTCAACCAACTGGCCGCACTGCGCAAGGCCGCCCAACTGGTAACTTCTCTACTCTCTCCTCTCCTCTCCTTCTCTCTCCTTCTCTTCTCTTCTCTTCTCTTCTCTTCTCTTCTCTTCTCTTCTCTTCTCTTCTCTTCTCTTCTCTCTTCTCTTCTCTTCTCTTCTCTTCTCTTCTCTTCTCTTCTCTTCTCTTCTCTTCTCTTCTCTTCTCTCCTCTACTCTCCTCTCCTCTCCTCTCCTCTCCTCTCCTCTCCTCTCTCTCTCTCTCTCTTCTCTTCTCTTCTCTTCTCTTCTCTTCTCTCCTCTCCTCTCCTCTCTTCTCTTCTTTTCTGTGCATCCTCTAGCATCCTCTAGCATCCTCACCTCTCCTCTCCTCTCCACTCCTCTTCACTCGTCTCCTCTCCTCTCCACTCCTCTTCACTCGTCTCCTCTCCTCTCCGCCAGCTGCTCTAGCCATCCATCTCTCCACTCCAGTCGTTTGTCTCTTCTTATCTGCCGCTCCCCGCATCTCTCCAGTCATCCATCACTCCCCAGTTCAGCGCCACCCTCCCTCCCCAGTTCCCAACCATTCCCCATCTCCATCTCCTGCCTTCCCTTTATCCCACCTTTTCGCCCTCAATGTCCTACACTGTTGTAACAACATCCTTTCAAGATCCTTCAACACTCACACGACTTCGGTGTTTCCTTTGGACTTTGGACTTTTCCTCATCTCGATGGAAAATCCACGGATCAAACTTCAGGTGTTACTCCTCTACCGTCTTTGACTTTCTTCCAAGACAAAACATTTTGGCCTTAAATCCTACTTCGAAAACTGTAGGCGCAGTTAAAATGCAGTGATGGTGGTGAGGGACAGGGCCGGCGCTAAGCAGACAAGGCAGTCGCCTAGGGCACCAAATGTCTTGGGGGCACCAGAAACACTTACACGTAAAAAGTCCCACAAAATTAGAATGCCAAGTGAAATAGGCAAGGCAAGGCAAGTTTATTTATATAGCGCATTTCATACACAGGTGCAACTCAATGTGCTTCACAAAGTTAACAAATGTAAATTAAAGGAAACAGGGAAGAAAGAAGGAAATGAATTAGAGTCAAAAAGCATTTAAAAACATTAAGATAAAACATAAGGTAAAAATAATAATAAAATAAAATAAAATGAAACAAATTAAATAAAAAATAAAAATAATAAGAATCAGTAATTTAAGCTAGGGGAAAGCATCTGAGAACAGCTTTGTCTTGAGTCTAGATTTAAAGCTATCAATAGTGGGTGCATTTTTTATGTCATCTGGAAGCTGGTTCCAAAGCTTTGAAGCATAGAAGCTAAAGGCTGCCTCTCCACACTTTGTTTTGACTTTTGGAATCACCAGCAAATTCTTCTCCGTTGACCTTAGTGACCTAGTTGGTGCATACAGCTGAAACATATCCAGTAGATAAATAAAACATTAAAATTACCATTGGCTTATTAATCATGAGCACTCTGTATAATAGATAGGTACTAGATCATATGTTCTTGATAAGATGCACGACGTTATGTTTACGATGCCAATTTCTAAATGCGCAAAAAGCAAAGGGGTTGCTCGCCTAGGGCCTAGGGCACCAAATTGACTAGAACCGGCCCTGGCTGGGGGATGGGATGGGCCGTAATCCACGTCTAGACGCCGTCTGTGTGAGTCTCCTTCTGTTTTGGCTCCACCTCTTGTTTTAAAATCCAGGCATTTAAGGAGCACTTTGAGTGTAAGCCCTCCGAGGTCCACCGCTCATTTGGCAGCCCTCTATCTGTCTTGCAGCTCCCATCAGCCTCAGGGCTTGGCTATAGCTCCTGCTCGCACGCACGCACACACACACTTTACACTTTACACACTTTATACACACACACACACACACTCTCTCACTCTCTCTCTCTTTCTCCTTCTCTCACTCACTCACTCACTCGCTCGCTCTCACACACACATACACACACACACACACACACACACACACACACACACACACACACACACACACACACACACACACACACACACACAAACACACTCACTCTCTCTCACACACACACACACACACACACACACACACACACACACACACACACACACACACACACACACACAAACACACACACACACACACAAGCACACACACACAAACAGACACACGCTCTCTCTCTCTCTATCTCTCTTTCTCTGTCGCTCTCTCTCTCTCTCGCTCTCTCTCGCTCTCTCTCTCACACTCACACTCTCACACACACAAATACAAACTCTCTTTCGCTGTCTCACAGAGACACTATACATTCACACAGACATACACATGTACACACACACACACACACACACACACACACACACACACACACACACACACACACATACAAACTAGGTTTTTATATATACTTCCAAACCAATAACAAAGTAAGTCTGGAGGCTGCATATCATCCTAGATCCTAAGAAGGATTATATTTGTAACATTGCATTGTCAGTGGGGTAAAATTAATGGCGTCACTAGTTATTCAATTCCCGTCTTCTGCTTATGGTTGAGAGAATCCATCATTTCTTGTGTGTGTGTGTGTGTTTGTGTGTGTGTGTGTGTGTGTGTGTGTGTGTGTGTGTGTGTGTGTGTGTGTGTGTGTGTGTGTGTGTGTGTGTGTGTGTGTGTGTGTGTGTGTGTGTGCGTGCTTGCGTGCGTGCAAACGTGTTCATGTATTAAAACACAATATGTTCATATTGGTATGCTTAATCCCATAGGCTTAACAAGAGGACTATATGTTTACCACTGCAGTAGTGTGTGTGTGTGTGTGTGTGTGTGTGTGTGTGTGTGTGTGTGTGTGTGTGTGTGTGTGTGTGTGTGTGTGTGTGTGTGTGTAGCTGTGTTTGTGTGGTTGGTTGTGTGTCCAAATCTCCATAGCTGTCCTCAGGTGGCTCTGTGTCCATGCACAAACACACACAGACACATTGTGTTCCTAAATATCCATAAAATGATTTCTCTGCAAAGAATGTGGCAATATGTAAGGGATGACGGCCGATGAGGTTGACCGGTTATACGAGGTTAATGGCGAGCCAGTGGTTCTGGCGGTTGCCTCCGCCAAGCCATTTACCTTGTATAACCGGTCGACCTCGAAGGCCGTTATCCCGCTTATCTGCCGTTACGGTAGGGTGCTTTTTTTAACTATCTTACTTTCTGTAAAATTGTAGGAACCATGTCAACTGCACCAGAATCTTGTGAGCAAGATAGACGCGTCGCTATGCAGGTGTCACATCTAGAATCTTCGTTTGGTATGCCAACGGTGTGATTATTTAATTTTCCGTAGATGTGCATGATTTCCTTAGATACCGTCGGCAGTCCAATCAAAGGTTCTATGCGCGTCTAACTTGGTCGCACGCTTGATGCCTGACCGGTTCTCAGGAATTAATGGCTATCCCATCAGCCAATCAGAAAAGAGAATTCTGTTGCGTAGGCAGATAAAATGTAATAACAAAACGGCCACATGTCAACTATCTACCTAAAACCTCTTAGGCTAGACAAAAGGATCAGTTAAATTATCAGCTCTGCTTAGTTACTGCTTTTTGCTTTGAAGAGTAGCATAGCTGTCCCCATGTGGTGTGCTGCAGTGCTTCAGGTCAGGTGTACACACAGTAGCATAATAACATCCCACATACACAGATGGCTTGCTCTGTGATTTTTTTCTCATATCTTCTACTATTTTCTTTCTTGTTGTGGTTCTGTGTCCAAATCTCCATAACTGTAGTGTACCCATGTGGCTCTGTGTCCACGCACGCACGCACGCACACACACACACACACACACACACACACACACACACACACACACACACACACACAAACACACACACACACACACACACACACACACACACACACACACACACACACACACACACACACACACACACACACACACACACACACACACACATACACTTTGATGGCACAGCAGAGTCTCCCTGAGCCAGCAGAAAGGGAAGAGGGTTATTCCACATCACAAGAGGGAAGTCTGGCTCTCCATGTTCTTGGCCAAGGCTGATGAACGACCTCTAAGTTTCGCTGCAGAGCATCTGGACTCTGGCACCGCCATCCCAATACCCCTGCTAGTCTCTATTCTCTCCTCTTCTCTTCTCTTCTCTTCTCTTCTCTTCTCCTCTCTTCTCTTCTCTTCTCTTCTCTTCTCTTCTCTTCTCTTCTCTTCTCTTCTCTTCTCTTCTCTTCTCTTCTCTTTTCTTTTCTTTTCTTCTCTTCTCTTCTCCTTCACTGCGATATTCTCTTCTCTCCTCTCCTACCCTGTCCTCCACTGCCTTCTCTTCTCTTCTCTTCTCTTCTCTTCTCTTCTCTTCTCTTCTCTTCTCTTCTCTTCTCTTCTCTTCTCTTCTCTTCTCTTCTCTTCTCTTCTCTTCTCTTCTCTTCTCTTCCACTGCGGTGTTCTCTTCTCTCTCTCCTCCCCTCTCCAAGATGCTGCTGCAAGCCAGAGCGATTACATCAATATTTGCTAAACTGTTTGATACAATACTGATCAGAGTTATATAAGTTATACATAAGTAGAGCCAGGACAATCGATAAAGACCCCTCGCACCCTGGCTTCCATCTCCTCGCACTGTTGCCCTCTGGCAGGCGCTACAAGGCATTACCAGCCAGAACCAATAGAATGAAGAACGGCTTCTTCCCCAAAGCTGTTACTACACTGAACTTGAACTTGCTGGACTGTGTTCATCTGTAAAGGACTGTGCACCTTGTAGGGAAGCTCAAATCTCAGTATACTTAATATGATGACAATAAAGGCTTTCTATTCTATTCTTTTCTATATATAAAGTTGTATATAGTTTATATATACACTTATGCATGAATTAAGTTGTCTGACTGGCCTTGCCTTTCATTGCCTCTTCTCCTCTTCTTCTCCCCTCCTCTTCTTCCCTGCCCTATCTTCCTGTGGGGTTGTGTGTGCAGTGGCTCCTGCCTGTGCAGATGTCCTCCCTCTCTCCTTTTCTCCCCTTCCCTCCCCTCTCCTCTTCTGTTCTCTCCTCTCCTTCTCTTTACTCGACCCCTCTCATTTCCGTTACCCTACCTGTAAATCCCAGTGGAGGGGTAGAGTGTGCGATGGCCCCTATGCAGCGTGGGATGAGGATAGTGTAATGGCTCATTCTTCATTCTTCTTCTCGGCTGTCGGTAGACCCGAGTTCGTTCTCCCGACAACCGTGGTAAATGCGTTCTATTGTGACAGTTGTGGACAATAAATATGTCTGAAAAGACCAATGTTACACAAACTCAGAGAACACTGAGTTGCTCTGAGTTTGTGTTTCGGAAACCCCGATTTGAGTACCCATTCTATTGCACTTTCCCGAGGCAGATGCCGGGGTTTCCGACAACCGAGTTTCAAAAGAATGCTCCATTATTTCTCTTCTCCTTTCCACCTCTTTTCCTTTTCCCTGTTTCCCTGTGGAGGAGTGAAGCAGCAGTCCTGTGGGTAGGGGTGTGTGTGTACGATGGCCCCTGAGAGGTGTAAGAGAAGGATAATGAGTTACTGTGTGGAAGTAGAGGAGATGAGATGAGATGACTCCTGGGGTGCTCCAGTTTATCTGCAGATCACTCATACACACAGACACACGCACACACACATGCATACACACACATGCTCTCTCTCTCGCTCTCTTTATCTCACTCGCTCGCACGCACGCTTGCTCGCTCTCGCACACACGCACGCACACACACACACACACACACACACTCTAACACATGCACACCACAAATGCACACTCTAGCCGTCACCTAAGAGAATTGGAATGGGACCATCTTGTTACAGTGCCCTCTATTAGTGTGTGTATACTTAATGTGAGTGAGAACCACACAGACATACATACACACACACACACACACACACACACACACACACACACACACACACACACACACACACACACACACACACACACACACACACACACACACACACACACACACACACACACACACACAAAGACCAGCTTAGACCACCATAGACCACCAGATGAAGTGGCATTCCCCATGGGTTTTGCCGTCTTGTTAGCGTACCTTATGACACACACACACACACACACACACACACACACACACACACACACACACACACACACACACACACACACACACACACACAGATACACGCCCCAAACATGCCATTACTCAAGCGGAAAGAATCAGGTCAGTTTGCCTCCACCTGAGAGGTGGACTGTACGTACCTGAGAGGTGGACTTTTTATTCCAGCAATAATCCATTTAGCAGCTACTTAACATCACAGAGCAAGGTGACCAGCAGCAGAAAACTTAACAACAGCTCTCCTCACTCAGCTAATTCACTCTATCGTAGTATACAGTAGAAATGTGTCAGTTGACAATGAATTTACTTTTTGTAGGCCAGTCAGTGTTTCTCCACGAGGTCTCCAAGAAATCCAAGGTGGTTTGCTAGGATGAGGATATATTGCGAGTTGCAAGCCCTCTCCCTTTTACCCAGGGAGAGAGAATATTATTTCTAGGAGGGAGAGAGAGAGAGAGAGAGAGAGAGAGAGAGAGAGAGAGAGAGAGAGAGAGAGAGAGAGAGAGAGAGAGAGAGAGAGAGAGAGAGTGTGTCTGCGCGCACGCACATGCTAAAAAAACGATCAGAGGGATGGGATACACTACATATCAGTATTGTTGCCACTGTGTACATATGTGCATGTGTGTTTATGACAGGCTGTGAAAGGTGGAAGACAGCTGTGTTAAAATGATTCATTTTCACGTCATAAGCTCTAACCTGTGATTTGCACACTGTACTCAAATGACATGGATGACGTGTTCTTGCCATTCGCCAGTTAGGGTTTTGATTAGTGTTGCACCGATACAATTTTTTGGCCCCGATACCGATACACGATACCTGGCTGTGCAGTATCGGCCGATACCGTTACCATACCGACACCACCCTATTTGAAATGTATATATATGAAGGGCTGCAGTGCATACTATTTGGATGTAAAATCATTGCATGGCTTTGTCAGGCTGCTGCCTACCTTTGTGAAACAAGAAAAAGACTAATACAAAGTGAATCCAGCAAAACTTTTTATACTTTTTAAATAATTAACTTCAAGGCTGTTTAAGTGTCATACAACCATCTGTAAATGGTATCGGTGCCCTATTTGTTGGTACTCGCCGATACCGATACCACCATTTTAGTGCCGATCCACCGATACTGGTATCGGTATCAGTGCAAAACTAGTTGTGATTCGGCACCATTCCATGCATTTCAAGGGATGGAAGTAAAGAGTTTATTTGCATAACGGTGTATCCACCATTTTTGATTTTTGCCCTTTTTTTTTTACTGCATAGAAAATGACTGTTTAGAGGTCCTATCAGCTGTGTGTGAATTCTTGACATTCAAATATTTTGAGAACATACTTTTTCAACCTATATAAAATGCATTTTGAAATGCAATGCAATGGAATGCCCAATGCAAAAATGACAATTTCCCAATATTCTACAAAATGGAGATGCATCGTTTTGCAAATAAACTCTTCATTCTCCTCGGTCTAGAAAAAATGTGAGAATACTAACATGATGCACATGGTAGAAAATCCAGTGAAAGATCTCAGGTGGATGAGGTCTCAGAACATGAGCTGCATGTGGCAAGGCCCAGTTCAGCCTCCAGTAAGACCTACTGGGCCAGGCGCAAGAATCTGTGTGTGTGTATGTGTGTGTGTGTGTGCGCGCGTGTGTGTGTGTGTGCGTGTGTGTGTGCGTGTGCGTGTGCGTGTGCGCTTGCGTGCGCGTGCGTACGTGTGTGTGTGGCTAAATCTATGCATGTCTCTGGATGAAGAAGAGGCAGGGAAGAGACCAAGAAAATTCCTTCTGACACACCGTGAATATATGTGTCTGCTTCAGCATGTAAAAGTGTGTGTGTGTGCTTGCGCTCGCGCATGCATGTGTATGCGTGTGTGTATGCACGAGCAAATGCTAAAAACGATCACAGACATGGGATACACTACACATCAGTATTGCTGCTCCTGTGCATATATGCATGTTGTTTATGACAGACTGTGAAAGGTGGAAGACGGCTGTGTTAAAATGATTTATTTTCACATCATAAGCTCTAACCTGTGATTTGCACACTGTACTCGAATGACATGGATGACGTGCTCATGCCGTTCGCCAGTTAGGGTTAGGATTCAGCACCTATCCATGCATTTCAACAGTCGTGTTTTACAGTTTTTCTCGAATGCTTACACACAATTTCTGGTACTTCACACACAATTCTCGGAACATCTCACCCATTTCCCAACTCCCCTAACCAATGTCACTGAACACTAAACACAATTCCTTCTTTACACTCACATTTCAGTTTTAAAACACACTCTTTTCAAACCACTACACACAATTCTCTGGATTACACACAATTTTCATGAAGAAAAACCCTGGTTGTCGCATTGAACACACTGTCATTCAAAATACTAAAATCAACTGCCATACTAAGTTCACTTCCTCATCACATTGGCAAACTCTCTTCATACCGGTTTACAATCTGAAATCATCACCCCATAAGGACACACATTGCATGTCATATTGATGAAAAATGAGTGGATGCAAGGAGAAAACACATTTGTTTAGTTTTTTAACTCAAAAATATGTTATACAAGACATCACTTTCATGTGGTTACCCAATATTTTACAATAAATTAGTGCAATTTTTTAAATGTCAGAAAAATATGTAAAATATATACACATCTGTGTACTCCGAGTCTAAAAACAATATTTCAGTATTTTACTACAGAAAAATACCCTCTTTAGTAAGTAGAACACTGAAGAAAATAAGTTTCTACTGTGTTTCAAGTTGAGTATAGAGTTTTACCTTGTGCATATTAGTGTTCAATGGTTCACATAAGAGTGTATTAAAATGACTGCTTGTGTGTGTCATTTGAGAACAAAATTACCTTTTTAGAAGAGAGTACATTGTTTTGAGACAAGACGTGCATTTTTCAGAGGTAGTGAGGAGTTTTGCCCGTTGTGTGTGAGGTTTGGAGATTTGTGTGTAGAGTTTTGAGAATTCGAGAACTGATTCCGAAAAATGTGTGTAAGCAATCGAGAAAAACTGTAAGGGATGGAAGTTCTAGCCTGGTCCTGGCCATCCCATAATACTACCATTTCATTTCGTATTCATGGTCTGGAGGTTGTTTGATCTGACGCGATTGCAGGAAGGGGAAAGTAAGCACTCAGTTCTGCTTCGAAATGATTGAACAGCTCTCACCCAAACGCTGACAGTTACTCAATCCTACCGCTCAACATCGCTCCACAGAAAACAGTTGCCAGACGTAGTACGGAGCCAAGTCTCTTAGCGGAAGTATGTAGGATGGCGCACAAGGCTATGAAAGTTCTTCTCGATCTGGAAAAAAATGTGAGAATACTAATATGATGCACATTGTGGAAAGTCCAGTGAAAGATCTCAGGTGGATGAGACCTCAGAACATGAGCTGCATACGCAAGGCCCAATTCAGCCTCCAGTAAGACCTACTGGGGCAGGCGCAAGAACCTGTGTGTGTCTGTGTGTGTACGTGTGTGTGTGTGTGTGTGTGTGTGTGTGTGTGTGTGTGTGTGTGTGTGTGTGTGTGTGTGTGTGTGTGTGTGTGTGTGTGTGTGTGTGTGTGTGTGTGTGTGTGTGTGTGTGTACGTGTACGTGTGTGTGTGTACGTGTACGTGTGTGTGTGTACGTGTACGTGTGTGTGTACGTGTACGTGTGTGTACGTGTGTGTAAGTGTGTGTATGTTTGTGTGTTTGTGTGTGTGTGGTCCTGCTGCTTCCGGTTTTCTGCTCAGTGAACGAGTCTGCCTGCCAGAGAGCAGATGAGAGCAGATCGATTACCAAAGCCACACACACACACACACACACACACACACACACACACACACACACACACACACACACACACACACACACACACACACACACACACACACACACACACACACAGAGGTTCCTCCACAAAGCCACTAGCTTGCCCTTAAGCTGGATGTGTTGACCGCCCTGTGTGTAGCCTCTTGCCATTTTCGATTTTAAAGGGGAATTCCGGCCATTTTGCCAACATGTCCCATCTGACGGTGCATGCACACCAAGATGTTCGCGTTTACTTAACGTCTCCGGGAGCATTGCGAGTCTGAGAGGTTCGCGGGTTGCCTTTCACACTGCACAGTCAACGTCCACGTTCTATCTGCGGGTAGCAGCCATTCATTTTCAATGGGAGCCGCTCATTGAACATGGACGTCCGCGCAGGAAAATAGACTCGAGTTCTATTTTGAAGGAGCAACGTGGACATGTCCGGTCGGGACGGACATGCGCTGCGCTTACACCGCGCTCCTGTGTGCAAGGCATGATCTGTTTTCATGTATTCTAACCGTTTCAGACAGATAACGGACACGTGAAGTGGACGTTAAGTGGACGTCCACGCCGTTGGTGTGACTGCACCGTGATTGAGGCCAAGAGAAGTTGGCCAAAGAGAAAACCGTGAGAAATTTTCATGCGGGCTGCGCAAAGTTGTTCAATAAAAGCGAGAGGCCGCGGGCAAACTTTTAGCCTTTTATGAAGCTCATAACATGTATCAAAATGCTTTAGAGTGAGTTGGCTTGCTGTATGGACACATACAACGAATCCAAATTTGTAATTTTAGCATTAGGTAGCACAGATATGATGCATTTGACACTTTTAGGAAAAGCGCAAATACCTGTCATCTTCCAGGTTCCACAGAAGTCTGCACAAACTGACCAGCGAAGTCATACAATCCAGTAATTCAAAATTTTCTTTTTGTCCACCAAAAATGATTCTCTGTGTGTGTGTCAGTATGTGTGAGCGTAAACCTGTGTGTGTGTTTGTGCATGTCCATGTGCCAGCGTAGTATTTGTGCTTTTATGTGTGAGTGACCATGTGTGTGTGTTTGCCCGCATATATGTGCAATTGTGCGTGTGTGTGTGTGTGTGTGTGTGTGTGTGTGTGTGTGTGTGTGTGTGTGCGCGCGCGTGCGCGCATGCGTGTGTGTGAGTGTGTGTGTGGAAAATACTCTCTGCTCTGCCTCAGTCTCTTTGTGGCTCAGTGCTCTCGAGCCACACACACACCAACACACACATGACGATCGCCCCTTTATTTTCCTCCCCATGCCATACATCATGTGTCAGTATGTGTGAGCGTAAACGTGTGTGTATGTGTGTGTGTGTGTTTGTGTCCATGTGCCGACAGAGTATATGTGCGTGTGTGTGTGATCGTGTCCGTGTGTGTGCTTGCATATACTATGTGCAATTGTATACTAGCAATGCTCTCTGCTCTGTTTGTGTGTGTGTGTGTGTGTGTGCGTGTGTGTGTGTGGAGAATGCTCTCTTGCTCTGCTCTGAGTCTCTTTGTGGCTCAGTGCTCTCAGGTGGAGGACTAGAGCGAGTGCTGAGGACTAAAGTGACTCCTTATGTAAGAGAGCCCCCTGGGAGGCGTTTAGGCTGACAGCAGGGTCCCCCCGCTACACCTACACCTGCACCACACAGCCCCCAGCCCAGCACTACACTACACAGCACTGCACTGCAACCACCCTACTCCCACTCCGCACAGCATGCCAGCCTCTTGGGACTGTGTGTGTGTGTGTGTGCGTGCGTGCGTGCGTGTGTGCGTTTGTGCGTGCGTGCGTGCGTGTGTGCGCGCGCGCGCGTGCGAGAGAGAGAAGAGTGTGAGTGTGATGGGGTACTATAAGAGCTCTCCTCTCCTTTCCCTCCACCTCTCCATTTTCCCCTAGGAGGGAGAGAGGACATTGCGGCAGTTTCAAAGCTGTGTGCGTGCGTGCGTGCTTGTGTGTGTGGGTGCGTGTGTTGTGTTTGTATTGTATTTGTGAAAGGGAGTGTGAGTCTGATAGAAGACATCACATGTCAATATTATTACAGCTTTTTTTGTACATGTATGAAAACAATTCAGATTTGGCTCTGTATCAGAAGGAATCGACAACCTTGCTGTGTGGCTCAGGGGATGTTTTTATATCCTCGATTTCAGATGCATTTCACCTGAAAAACATTTGAATCCAGTTCATTTAAAATTTGATTAGTGGGTTCAAATAAAAACCTTCATTACCAAGGCTGCCAGAGGTAAGGGACAAACATGATACTTGCCTGTAACATGTGTATGTCTGTTCACTTTGTATATGTTAATATCTTTGTGTGTGTGTGTGTGTGTGTGTGTGTGTGTGTGTGCGTGCGTGCGTGCGTGCGTGCGTGCGTGCGTGCGTGCGTGCGTGCGTGCGTGCGTGCGTGCGTGAGTGTGTGTGTGTGTGTGTGTGTGTGTGTGTGTGTGTGTTGTAGAAGACTCCGCTGGTGTTTGTGTCGGTGCGGCAGAGTGTCCTGGACCAAGTGCTTATCGCTCTGGTGCTCTTCTGCCACAGTCTGAGAGTGCCCTACACCATCTCACCTCAACCTGTCAACAGCACTCTCCTCAGGTGACACGCACACACACACACACACACACACACACACGCACACATGCACACACGCATGCACGCGCACACACACACACACACACACACACACACACACACACACACACACACACACACACACACACACACACACACACACACACACACACACACACACACAGCACACCCGCACGCATACTCGTGCCCTGCTATACAATCTTACCTGAACACATCAGTAACTGTCTACTAAGGAAACACATACTCACTCACTCACTCACACACACACACACACACACACACACACACACACACACACACACACACACACACACACACACACACACATACACACACACACACACACACACACACACACACACACACACACACACACACACACACACACACACACACACTCACACACACACACACCTGCTTAAGCCATACATCAACCCATCTCCTTCCCTGGTCAATAGTTTCTCCCTAAGGCAAGGCGTGCACACACACATACAGTATGCACGAGCACACACATACACTTACAGACAAACACATACACACACAATACAATACACATGTGCTTCTTATACTGTATGGTAGATACCAATTCCTCCGAGAGTTATGAAACCGCTCACATGCCTGGCCTGTGTGCCATTTATCTTGCACAGATGGAGTACGCCCCTCACACACACACATACACACACACACACACGTGTGGCGATCGCCCCTTTATTTTCCTCCCCATGCCATACATCATGCCGTGCGACACACACACACACGTTGCCTTTAGATGTGCATCTAAATCACCGGCCGCTATACTTCATTTGGGTCCAGCCTCCAGCGTCAGCTATGGTGATCTATTGCGGAGAGGTCAGGCCAGGCCAGAGGCAGGCTGGATGGAGATGGCCCATCCTGTCCCAGTGTGTTGGATAACACGAAAAGTATCATTATATGGTTGTTCATTGCACAGCATTGTAAGTTGCTGAGAGTAGGGCTTGTTGGGTCATATGAATTGGTGTGGCCAATATTAAAGGGGTAATCCGTTGTGAAATGGCTTAAATAGTGTTAAAACATGATGCTGAGGCCTAAGTCTGGACTCATACATCAACTCCATTTCAAGCCCTGCATTCAGAATTCCAAACGCTAGTCAGAATTTCACCGGTTGCTATATTTCATTTGGGTCCAGCCTCCTCCAGCCTCCGATGGCAGCAGCTGGAGTGATCTACTGTGGAGAGGTCACGAGAGGCCAGAGGCATGCTGGCTGGAGGTGGCCCATCCTGTCCCAGTGTGTTGGATAACACAACAAATATCATTATGCATTGCACCGCATTGTAGTTGCTGAGTAGGGCTTAATTTACAGCGATGAGTGTAGCATTTGCAATTGCCTATCTAGACGTAGTGCACAAGTATTTTTTCCAATAACAAGCAAACTTTTATTGCAGTGATCTATTGCGGAGAGGTCAGGCCAGGCCAGAGGCAGGCTGGATGGAGATGGCCCATCCTGTCCCAGTGTGTTGGATAACACGAAAAGTATCATTATATGGTTGTTCATTGCACAGCATTGTAAGTTGCTGAGAGTAGGGCTTGTTGGGTCATATGAATTGAAAAAGCTGTAAAAGCCCCATTGGGAAACTCCCATTGTCATTGCGACAGAGCACTACACAGCACACACGTGAACACTGCACACTGCACACAATGAAGTTGCATGTATGCCTCACCCGTGCAAGGTGGCTGCTCTCAATTGTGTGGCCACCTTTAATCTTGTGTTAGCAGCTTCAAGATGTAGTTTTGAATATTTTACACCTAAAGCCCCGTTGTCGGATTATTTTCCCCAAAACAAATTACATTACACATTACACTTAGCTGACACTTTTATCTAAGTTATCTGGTTATTTTGAGTTATTAATTACAGATGTGAACATCCAGACTCATCAAAAATCATGTCCTGTTATTGGGTGTAAGCTTACGAATGACTTAGACGATATTTACACATATATGGATATTTTTTAAAAACGTGTTGGTTTTGGCCTCTCATTTACAGGTAAACACACACACACACACACACACACACACACACACACACACACACACACACACACACACACACACACACACACACACACACACACACACACACACACACACACATACTCACACACCACACACACCACACCACAGACACACAGTAACGGACAGAGCAACCTAGTGGCTCCTTTGTTTGCTCCCCTTGTTAGTCAGCACAATATGGGACCATGTTTTTGTCTGGGAATTTGGAAAATCTCCACTATTGTCCTTCATAATTTCAAACCTCTTAAGTAAAGCTGTATATTCCCCAATTGTATGCAATGTGTGGGTTTTTTACTCTTGTCCTACTGCGTTGGCAACAGCAGTGACCAAGTCCAGTCTGCCAACAGTAAGTCTACGCCAATTTTGCTTCTTTCCTACTGTGCTGGGTATCATGTGTGGGGGGTGGGGGGTGAGGAGGAAGGGGGGCCCATTTAGAGATTTTTGTCCGGGGCCCAGTCAAACTTGTCAGTGGCTCTGCTGGGTATGTCCTTTATGAATCAATGTGCTGTGTTGCCGTATAACTCTAGCCCACCACCACCGGGTAACATTTAAATAGCCCTTTCCCCATTATCATGCTCGGTTTGAACTGCATCAGATCATCTCGACCATGTCTACATGCATAAATGCATTGAGTTGCCACCATGTGATTGGCTGATCAGAAATTTGACTCAATGAACAATTGTAACAGGTGTTCCTAATAAAGTGGCCGGTGAGTGTATTTCCCAATTGTACGCAATGTGTGGGTTTTACTCTTGTCCTACTCTCATTGGCAACAGCAGTGACCAAGTCCAGTCTGCCAACAGTAATTCTTCGCCAATTTTGCTTCTTTCCTACTGTGCTGGGTATGTCCTTTATGAATCAATGTGCTGTATTGCCGTATAACTCTTGCTCAGCCCACCACTGGGTAACATTTGTTCCTCCCCTACTCCAGCACTCGTCCAGGAGCATAGCTTCCCGCTCAATATAAAGGCCACTGTATTGAACACATTCATTCAAAACTTTTCCTCATTTATACTTTGTCCAACAACTTCTTTGCTGACTTTGCTGACTTCTTCAAAGTAGTTTGTGTCCGGTAAGCAGCAGTTACCGAACAAGTTCCTCTGGAAGTCATTTTAAGGTGTCATCCATTTGAGGAAGGCATTTCAGAACTGGTCCTCCCGACTTTAAGGAAATGAAAGAGACTATTTGTGTGTGTTTTGTCGTTTGTACGTGCGAGAATGTCTCTCAAGGGATGTCTGTAAACTGTCCTGTTGCATAGATCAGCACTAAATCACCAGGATTGATGAGTGGATGTTAACTGTTTGTCCTCAATAAGAGACTATGCTACAGTGGCTGACAACTGATGTCAAAGATCACAACCACCATGGTGGTTCCTGTCCTGATGAATGAGTCAGGGTCATGGAATCTACCGTACAGAAAAAAACACAAAGCATTTCATTCAATTAGTTAATATTCTTCCTGTTAAAAAAGGCAATTAAAGGGGCTCTATGTAGGATTAAAAGTTTAATTAATCACTGTCCTGAGTCAGCCGATGCTTATTTGATGTTATGGTCTGTTTGTTTTATTATTACATCTGTGGGCTTCTCCTGTGCACGGTCCTCATTAAAGTCTCTTTTGAAACACTACTAGAACATGTGTGGTATTAATGCAATGAGTCATTATTGAATGAATGAGTCATTAATAATTAATTAAATTAATTATTTCTTTACCATTTTCCAGTTTTTATATTGTTCATTTCTATGAACTCATGCGTCCTCCCTGAATATCCATGAACAGATTTCATGGCTTGAGGGAGACATATAAAATCCCTCTTCTTCACTAAAAAAAGTCATATTCAGGTCATCTTCTCTTTCATGTCTGTTGTTTTGTTGCGCATCATCAGCAGGGAAGCCGGCAGGGGAGGGCAAAGGGGTCACTTGTCCCGGGCCCAGGGAGAGAGGAGGCCCAGAATTGGCTTCTCATTGCATTGTATGTATTGGGTAGGGGGCCCTTTCAGATGACTTTGTCCTGGGCCCAGAGAAAGCTGTCAGCGGCCCTGATCATCAGTGAAGATGTGTGCTCTCAGGCCCGTCTTTGATGAAGCAGCAGGCTGGGTAAAGCCCCAGAGGATGTGTTTCTGCGTCTTTGCGAAGTAAAGTGAGCTCAGCAGTATTGCTCAATTGAGCGATTAAAAAAAAAATCTCCCTTACATCAGCGCCAATCTAGGTCTTTCCAGTGTTTTTTTTTCTTTACTGTTCTCTTTAAGTTAAATTAGTTTGAGCAATAGATTGCCAGCATCCCCTAACAAATTATTTTTCCCCCTCTGTACAGCTTGTGGCTGGTGCGCAAGTTGTAATTTCAGGGTTGTGTTGTTTGTTTCTAGTCAGCCTGCTTGCTCTCTATGCTTCTGTGGAGCAGTGCCTCTGCAGGTGGTGCCACTGAAGAACACTAAATGCCTCTCCTTTAGGCATAGCCTCTCATCCTCTCATCCCTAACCTTGCACTCAACCACTCTCTCAGAAGAAAGGGGTGTTGCTGTGCAGACACCACTGTCTAGAAAGAAATGCTTCTCATCCAGTTTATCTTGCACCCCTCTCTCTCTCTCTCTCTCTCTCTCTCTCTCTCTCTCTCTCTCTCTCTCTCTCTCTTCCCTCTTACACACCTTTCTCTTTCTGTCACTCCTATCACCGACTGGACCCTTGTTTCTTTCCCTTTTTTCCCAATCATAATTCCCCCCATAATAACACTATTTACAAAATATGTATTACTCATATACAAACATTTGTTAATGTCTTGTTCATAATTAATTCAATGTTTACTAAGTGTTACTAATAACTTTATAAATGACTGTTATTCTAAAGTTGTACCCTTTTTTTCTTTTTCCCCAATCACAGGGCCGTATTACGAAGGCTGGGTGTGATCTTACTGCCATGCGGTGCGGCCAGTGAAGAGGAAGCTGAAGCAGACAGCATGTATTCGCCAATCATGACTGCTGTAAGTAATCCAACAATAGCAACAATTACAAATAAATAAACAATAGTAGTGATTTCTATTGCGACTAACACTACAAATATCAAAGCACAATGCCATAGTTGTTCATCTTCTTTCTTTCCTTCCTACTAATTAATAACAATTATGATGGCGATAATGGCTCAAAGTAAGAGCGATGATCTCTGTGTGAAATAACGGCAAATCTCCTTAATGATGGCCTTGTAATGGATACAGATTAGCCCGTTAGTGTCTGCGTACGTAGTAGCTGACGGGCATGTTTTGATGGAGAGCTTTTGGGCGAGGGTGTCCCTCAGCACAGCCCCCAATGGAGGCCCCACAGAGGCCCTTAACCCATTTTATCCTGGAGACACATATGCAATGCATTCGGGTTTTTGAGATTTGGGCTGTTTTATTACAAATATGGTTATGTCAGAGCTGAATGAACACATTCTAATGCAAAATCAGGGTCCTAGCTTTTAAAGCCAACTTATTTAATGTTTTTATGTGCTTTGGAGGCTGAGATATTTAGGTTTTAATAGGCAGAGGGCACCTTTTCCCAAAAAGGGCTCAGGCTAAAATGGGTTAAAGATTGTCTCATCAGTGTTACCAGATCCAGGAGCAGGGAAGCGGAAATGGAGGACCAAGTGGGTTGTTGCCCCGGGCCCAGGGAGTATTTCCCCCCCAATACATGGGTTCACTGTGTTTATAAGTATGATGTTTTGAGGAGAGGCAAGACACTGGCAGCCAACCACGTGAGCTATTTTTTTTTTTACCGACAGCGGTTTTCAACAATCAGAGGTTGAGTTTTGCGCAGGTAGTGTCGCACAGCCAAGAGAAAACAAAAATGTAGAACCCATGTTTACATAGTATACTATGTAATGGGGCCCCAATTTTAGCCTCCGTTACAGTAAGGGAGGCTAAAATGTGGGCCCCATTACATTGTTCTTCAGATGACGTTGTCCCGGGCCGGGCTCGGGCCTAAACTGTTAGCGGCCCTGTCCAGGAGATGCGTCTATTGGGTGGCTAGCAGGCCGTGGCTGGGAAATGCTGCCTATCAGCAGACCACTTATTACTAGGGAGCAGTGTGGCCTCTCATTAGAGGCGCCGGGTAGGAGAATCATGGATTTTTTCCCTGGCCTTGTTCTCCCACAGGATCCTACCACACACTTGACCACCACAAAACAAAACAAGGCTTTTTGTTCTCTAGAAGCACACAAATCACTCTCTTGTGTCCTGTGAAAAGCATTGAGTGGGAAATGGAGACGTCTGATGCTGGTTATACTCCATTTAGAAAAAAGAAGCAGATTACTGTCTTTTCGATTGATTATGTGTAAATGAACGGACACATATTTTGTGCCATTATTCCCCTGGTCATTTCCCATATGTAGACATTAAACGGCGCAGTGTAGGCCTGAATGGCGCCGCTATCGATATTCCACATCAAAGGGCTTGAAAAACAAATCAATGAGGCGCTGTGATAGGTGATCGATAGGCGATCACCCCAAATGACGATCGATTGGATTGGATGAACTGGAAAAAAAGCAGACATGAGCAGCATTCAGGCTCTGGTCTGTGAGGAAGGAGACTATTGCACACTATTGGCCATCACCCATCATCGTTATCGGTCTTGGCACAGCAGGAAAATGCAAATGATGGATGGATGGATGGACGGAGGAGCGATAGATGATGGCTTTTTTGATAGATGACAGCTTTTTGAGTGATGGATGATGGACTTAATGTGGCGGAATAGAGAATTTCTCTATTTATGATTTCAAGCATAATCCATATTTGTGTGTGCGTGTGTGTGCGCGTGTGTATGTGTGTGTTGTTTACTGTAAGTGCGCATTTCAGTGTGTGGAGTGAATGCTTTTAAAAACCTCCTGTGTTTGCAGACTTTGGACGTTTTCTTCGCTCTGTGATGTGTGTTTGAAAGTTTGGCACGTGTATTTCTATCCCCCCGGTGCCCAACACTTTGAAGCCCGAAAAGTGTTTGAAAGTGCATCACTACGGCTGGATGGTTAGCTGGAGTAGCTCTGGCCTCCTCCAGGAGCGTCTCCAGGGAAATAGAGGAGGGAAGGAAGGAGGGAGGGATGTGGTGATGTTGCAGACACCACTGACTAGAAAGAAATGCTTCTCGTCCAGCCTGTCTTGCACCTCTCTCTTTCTTTCCCTCTTCCTCTGTTTCTCTCTCTCTTTTCTCTCTCTCTCTCTCTCTCTCTCTCTCTCTCTCTCTCTCTCTCTCTCTCTCTCTCTCTTTCTCTTTTATCTTTCTCCTGTTCTCTCCTTCTCTCTTCACTGTATCTCCGTGTCTCGATCTCTCTATTTGTTTATCTCTCTGTGTCTCTCTCTCTCTCTCTCTCTCTCTCTGTCCCTTTGTGTGTTTATCACCATCTTTCTCTCTCTTTCACACTCACCCCATCTTTCACTTTCTTTTCTTGTCCTCCTTCTTCTCTGTGTTTCTCTCTTTCTCTACTTTAGCTCCTCTTACTTTAGTTCAGAGAAGGCTCAACCTGTCTGTTCCCCACTTATCTCTGTCTATCCCTGACACTCTCTCTCTCTCATACTTTTATTTTAATCTCTGTTCTGGCTTTCTTTTGTTAACACTGACTCAAAAGTCACTCACCGGACACGCAGTCGTTGTGCCACTCATCTGTGCCGCAAGCCGGATGGCGCGTGGGCGTTTTTAAGTGTCATTGGATGCGGTCGAGTGTATTCAAATGCGATTCAGTGTTCCGTGAATTAAACAAATTCACTTCAGTTAGGGGAACGCTCTGCTTTTCGTCTCGGCAGCAGAGAAGCGATGCGACTGTGATGTGGGTGAGGTGGGCTGTGAATGCATAAAAAGAGGTGTGTGTGTGTGTGTGTGTTTGTGTGTGTGTGTGTGTGTGTGAGAGTGCGCATGTGTGTGTGTGCAGAGTTTAAAATGAGGTATTCTTTGTATGCTAATGGATGGTAGAGTAGAGAATGAGTCAGAGACAGAGTGAAAGAGCGAGAGGGGGATGAGGAGAAGGCAGAATGGAGGGATGACGGAGGAGAAAGAAAAAGAGAAATGCCAGGCTGAGAAATGGAGGGCCAGAATATCAGTAGGGGATGCGTGTGTGCATGGAGAGGGAAAAGAAGATCTCAGCTTATCACCCTCCACAAGATGTCTTGGCAGCAGAGGTAGGTGTGTGTGTTTGTGCGTGCGTGCCTGCGTGCCTGCGTGCCTGCGTGCGTGCGTGTGTGTGTGTGCGCGCATGAAATTGCACTTGTTTTGTGTGTGTGTTTGTGTTAATGTGTGCTTTATGTGTCATGCTTTTACAGTATGTGCTTTGCGTGCATTAATGTTTGAGTGTGAGTTCATGTGGGCGAGGGTTTATGTATTGTGGGAGTGTGCATACGTGTGTGCATATACAGTATGTGTATGTGTGTGAGAGTGAGAGAGTGAGAGTAACAGAGGTTGTGTGAAGCAGTTTATTTGTCCTGCTGTGGCCTTGTGGGAAATTCCTCTCCCAGTGCGTGGGGCCCCGCAGCTTTGCTGTGTGTAGCCATACGTTTCCATCAGTGTTGCCAGATTGGGCGGTTTCCCTTCCGATTGGGCTGCGGGTAAAAATGGATTTTGGACAAAAAAAATGTTTGGCTATAGGAATCATACCTGCCGACCACTACGCATTTTGTGTAGCAGATACGGATTTTGACATCAAACTACGGCGCTGTCACTTCAAAATACGGGAAAAACCAATAGCAAAGTGTGTTCATGGGCCCTTATAAATTGCTCTGTAGACTTGCAACCAGACAGAGCCGTAGACATGGCTCTGCTTGCAATTGTCTCGCGCTGGCCTTTCCATTGGCCAGCAACGTGTGGGGGGGAATATTGACCAATCAGAGCGCTAGTTTGGATGTCTTCATTTGTTATGCTGCGCTCCTCTCGAGCCGAGGCA
This sequence comes from Engraulis encrasicolus, assembly GCF_034702125.1. Lineage (NCBI taxonomy): Eukaryota > Metazoa > Chordata > Actinopteri > Clupeiformes > Engraulidae > Engraulis > Engraulis encrasicolus. Next base: position 39,098,704 of record NC_085859.1, on the reverse strand, counting down.
TCACCTGCGTGCCGACAGAAAGTTTGCTTCGAAATCACACAAGCAGAGAGACTGGTTAATGTAGCCTACTCCTATAATCTCTGAAACAAGACCTCCTGTCATCATGTATTATCCATCTTGGTACTGTACTGTCGCTGTAGTTTTACAAGTGAGCACCGTCAAAATCACCGTTTCAAAGGTAAATGGACTTTGAGAAAGGTAGCCTGTATGGGAATAGTGAATTGCGTCCAGTTGCTAAATCCCTAAACTTATGAAAATAAATAAAGGCCGAGGTCTGTCGTAATGATTCACCCAATGTTTCGTGGTATTTGACGGCAATATGTTGTTGCTTGTTTTGATATTGGACCGAAACGAGATTACTTCCGAATGAGAAAATGTGTCGATGACCGCGCTATAAATTAGCTGATTAGCAGCAAACTAAATTCGGTTTCCCTTTGCGCCGGATCATTTTAACTCGGGAAAATAAAGCGATAGTTCTAACGGTTGTGCTCGGAGTAGGTCTACATCTGTAACCTACCATGACACCGTATAGGAATACTGTTCCNCCCTGAGTCGTGGCCCATTATGTGAACAGGTGTAACAGGTCGTGTGTCATACCAAATATGCATCACTATCCGTGATCACGTATGGCAATCTATTAATAAAATCAATTATCCTATCATCATATATGTGCCGAACAGTGAACAATAGCCAACTCATGACGGCAGATGAGGGTAGATAGGCCTACTATTATGCAGAGAAGTGGAAAAAAGATGCGATGCCCCTCAGAAGTTACTGTGGAAGTTCCAAGAGCATTGGCCATTAGCCCCCGTCCCTCAGTAGAGCCACTACATGACGCATTTTGTACTGAATGAATGCTGAAAGTGTGATTTTGATGTTAGCCCCCAAGGTAATAATATTAACCTGATATTATCCTATCTTAGATAACACTTGTCTTTATCTTTTTCTCTACTGCTGATGCTTCTTCACAGTAGGTGACATCATCACCATTTATTAGTATTGGGGGAGATGATGTAAGAATCATTACAATTCAACTTTTTGTTCATAAAAATCACTGAAATGCCTCTGTATTTTATAATCAAATTATACATTTTCCTACATGTACCTTCTACAGCCAAAAAAATAATCTGCAAATGCTTCAATTTCATACTCAATTCCAGCTCCTTAACACCCCCCAAGTGACCAAATGCTCTGTTTGGCTGGTACATAGGATAACTTAATAGCCACTTAGGCCTACTAGCCAGACTGGTGGTATGTTTGACTAGTAAGATTAACAGCAATATTGGCTGGTGATCAGTAAAGTTAATTTAGAGGCCTGAATTCCAGCACACTATATCATAGCATTTTATTGGTGTTATGGTGTGAAACAAACAAAAAAAATCTTTCATGAAAGTTTAATAAATTATGGCTGTTCAAAGTACTGTGAAGAGCAAGATAAACTATTTGCCAGATACACGGGATGTTAGGCTAAAATGCATTAAAATGCAGGAAATTGCATCTAAGAAAAGCATTTTTTTTCTGGGGGAGGACCCCCCTGCCTGAATGAAGTGTCTCATATCTTCCCTGTTGACATTTGGCAACCCTAGGTGTAGGGCAGACTATGCAAAACAAAGTAGCCTCTCAGATGGGCCCGCCGACGACCCCGTTGCTTTGCCATGCCAAGTTGTTGCGCCGTGAATTGCCACGCCGCGATAAGTTGCTACTCAATTTTTTTTTTAAAGGTTGGCAGGTATGAGAAATCAATAACATTGGGCGGGATTAATCCAGGCGGGTTTTGAGCATTTTTTGGCCTGGAAATTATCAGCCTCATTTGGCAACCCTGGTTTCCATCCCCTGCCATGCCCAGGTACCTAGCTACCCTGGTCCCCGGCCGAGCAATTCCACACCATTAGTGAGTAGGTATTGAACCAGAGGCACTGGTCTCACATTCTCACTTCTTCACCTCTAGTGCTTGTGTGTGTGTTTCTGTGTGTGTGTGTGTGTGTGTGTGTGTGTGTGTGTGTGTGTGTGTGTGTGTGTGTGTGTGTGTGTGTGTGTGTGTGTGTGTGTTGTTGTTATTGTTGTTGGGACCCATTATGGCTGCTGTGCATTCCCCTGGTGGTTCAGATCCCGTTGGTGCTTAAATGAGCTTCATTCCACACTGGAAAGAACTTCTATCAAGTTGATAAATTGATTCGTAAATACAGCGTGAACTTTATTCCTTTTCTGAACAACAACAAAGTCCTGTAATTGCCAGCCAGCCAGTAGTTGGAGTAGTAGTAGTGGTAATAATAATAATAATAATAATAATAATAATAATAATAATAATAATAATAATAATGCATTTTATGTACAGAAGGAGACAACCTATTTGGTTCCCCTTCCATATGCATTCCATTCAACTTCTGTTGGACTTCCAAGGTGGTAATGTGTGCCTGATACCCAGAAGATCCCACTGTTGGATCGAAACGTTGGCGTTTATAAAAATGAAATAAATTGTACTGTATAAGCACCTTTCAACATATTCACACACTATACAAAGCAGGGGTTGATCCGTTCCTGCATATTACTGTTGCAGATATTTACAGTGTAGTTACTGAATATACAGCAGGACTGGTACTGTACAGAGCAAATCTGAATTCCCTTAATCTTACACCCGCTTAGTGTCCAAAGAAATGGCTGCCCTGTTTTTGACCCATGCAGCATAACTCTGCATTGTTT
>NC_085859.1:39081004-39088504 GCF_034702125.1 Engraulis encrasicolus | reverse complement strand
CCAGTTTGCCCTTCAGCCCAGGACCTTCGCTACAGAGGGGGCCAAGGTAGGATACGTCATCACCCACTTGACTGGTCGGGCCCGGCTGTGGGGAGCTGCAGAATTCGACCGCCAGACTCCGGCCTGCGCTTCATTCAACGCTTTTGCTGAGGAGATGGAGAAAGTTTTTGACCTGGGGTCTTCATCGGCTGAAGCATCCCAAGAGCTGATGAGTATTCGCCAGGGGAACCGGACCGTGGCGGATTACTCCATTGACTTCCGCACCCTGGCGAGACGCAGCACATGGAACTTGGCCGCACAGACGGATGCTTTCCTCCACAGTCTTGCGGGCTACATCAAGGATGAACTGGTCTCCCACGAACCACCCAAGACCCTTGATGAAGCCATCGCCCTGGCAGTCCGAATCGATCGTCGGATCCAGACCCGGCGCCGTGAGAGGGGACAACCGAGACAATCGGCCACCAGCATTCGGCGTGACGCCACTTCCTTGCCTCCTCCTGCTAACCCCCAGAACCAGTTTGACCAGACCGAACCCATGGAGATTGGCCGCACCTCCCTCTCCCCAGAAGAGCGGCAACGTCGCCTTACTGCCCAGCTGTGCCTCTACTGCGGCGGCGAGAATCACAGAGTCAGCAACTGTCCAGCAAAAGCCAGAGCTCACCGGTCATAGGGGAGATCCGGCTGAGCTCGACAAACATCAAGTCTCCCCCCACCCGAAAGCCCATGCTCCAGGTCTGTTTCCTGCTTCCTGACTCCAGACACACCCTGGCTGCCCTAGTGGATTCTGGGGCCGAAGCTAATATCATGGATGTGGAACTTGCACGTCAGCTGGGGTTGGGCTGTCAGCATCTGTCACCACCTGTTCCCGTCCGGGCGCTTGATGGTCATCAACTCGGCACAGTGACCCACATCACATCCTCTGTTACCATGGAACTCTCAGGAAATCACCAGGAGTCCATCAGCTTTCACCTGCTCAATTCACCTACACAACCCATCATCCTGGGGTATCCTTGGCTCATCCGTCACAACCCTCAACTCGACTGGAGATCCAGCACAATACGAGAGTGGGGAGGAGACTGCCACCAGACCTGCTTTAAGCGAGCCACACTACCCATCAATTCAAAAGCTACCTGTCCTGCCCCTGATACACCTGGCGTCCCTGCCTGTTACCTTCATCTCAAGGAGGTCTTCAGCAAGACCAAAGCCACTTCTCTGCCTCCTCATCGGTCATATGACTGCGCGATCGACCTCCTACCCGGAACATCACCCCCAAAGGGCCGCCTCTACTCGCTCTCCGCTCCTGAAAGGCTGGCCATGGAGGACTACATCAACGAATCCCTGGCAAGTGGAATTATTCGACCATCATCTTCTCCTGCCGGAGCTGGTTTTTTCTTCGTGGGGAAAAAAGATGGCTCCCTCCGGCCTTGTATCGACTACAGAGGCCTGAATGATATCACTGTGAAAAACCGCTATCCTCTGCCACTGATGTCTTCCGCCTTTGAACTGCTCCAAGGGGCCACCATTTTCACCAAACTTGACCTCAGAAATGCATACCACCTGGTCCGGATGAGAGAGGGGGACGAGTGGAAGACTGCATTCAACACACCCACCGGCCATTATGAATATCTAGTCATGCCCTTCGGACTCACCAATGCACCCGCTGTTTTCCAGAACCTGGTTAATGACATCCTTCGTGACATGTTGAACAGGTTCGTTTTTGTTTTCTTGGATGATATTTTAATATTCTCCAAGAGCCAATCTGAACACGTTCATCATGTGCAGTCAGTACTTCGCCGTCTTCTCAAAAACTCACTCTACGTCAAGGCAGAGAAATGTGAATTTCATGTCAACTCTTTGTCCTTCCTTGGATATGTCGTGGCAGAGGGTAGTATACAGATGGACCCAGCCAAGGTTTCAGCAGTGACGTCCTGGCCGGCCCCCGAGAGCCGTAAGAAGTTGCAACAGTTTTTAGGCTTTGCCAACTTCTACAGGAGGTTTATCCGGGGATTCAGTGCCGTGGCAGCCCCACTCACAGCACTGACCAGTACCAAACAGCCATTTCAATGGAATCCAGCTGCTGACAAAGCCTTTCAGACTTTGAAAACACGGTTTACCTCAGCTCCCATCCTCCGCTTGCCAGACGAGAACCTGCAGTTCGTGGTGGAAGTAGATGCCTCGGACGTTGGTGTTGGAGCAGTGCTATCTCAGCGATCACCAGAAGATGGCAAGATGCACCCATGCGCCTTCTTCTCTCGGAGGCTGACAACATCCGAGCAGAACTATGACATCGGCAACCGAGAGTTACTTGCAGTCAAACTTGCCCTAGAGGAGTGGCGCCACTGGCTGGAGGGGTGCAAGACTCCATTTCTGGTCTGGACAGACCACAAGAACTTGGAGTACATCAGGTCAGCAAAGAGACTGAATCCCCGCCAAAGTCGCTGGTCCCTGTTCTTCACCCGCTTTAACTTCACCCTCTCCTACCGTCCCGGCTCACGCAATGCTAAGCCCGATGCCCTGTCACGCATGTTTCAGAAGGATGACAGGTCATCTGAGGACCCAGAACCAATCCTCCCAAACCCCTGCGTCATCGCCACCCTGACCTGGAACATCGAGGAGGAAGTGAGAAAGGCTATCAGGAACCAGCCTAGTCCAAGTGCGTGCCCCAGCAACCGCCTCTTCGTTCCGGCAGACCTGAGATCCCAGGTCATCCAGTGGGGGCACAATTCCAACCTGGCCTGTCACCCTGGTATCGGACGCACTCTCCGTCTTCTCTCTCAGCGGTTCTGGTGGCCATCGTTGAAGAAGGATATCCGCGAATTTTGCATAGCGTGCCATACCTGCTGCCAGAACAAGACTTCCAACCGACCACCAGCCGGGTTACTACAGCCCCTGCCAGTACCCATGCGCCCCTGGTCTCACATCTCGCTGGACTTTGTCACCGGCCTTCCCCCCTCTGATGGTAATACTGTCATCCTGACCATCGTAGACCGGTTCAGCAAGATGGCGCACTTTGTTCCACTGCCAAAGTTGCCCTCTGCCAAAGAGACAGCCCAGGTGGTCCTTGAGCAGGTGTTCCGCATCCACGGCTTGCCACGGGATGTAGTGTCTGACCGGGGCCCGCAGTTTGCATCAGCCTTCTGGAAAGACTTCTGCCGTCTTCTCGGAGCTACTGCCAGTCTTACGTCAGGTTTTCACCCGCAGTCAAACGGACAGACTGAAAGGATGAATCAGGAGCTGGAGAAGTCTCTGCGGTGCATGGCGTCCCGTAATCCCCGGGCCTGGTCTCAGCATCTGTTGTGGGTAGAATATGCTCACAATTCTCTCTCCAGCTCCGCCACTGGATTGTCCCCCTTTCAGTGCGTCTACGGCTATCAGCCGCCCCTGTTTGCCAGTCAAGAGAGAGGAGCCTCCTGTCCGTCTGCCCTTGCCTGTGCTCGCCGCTGTCGTCGGACGTGGTCTCAAGCTCGTGCCACCCTTCTGAGAGCCGTTGCCAGCTACACTGCCAGTGCCAACCGGCGAAGGATTCCTGCTCCCGCCTACCAGGTGGGCCAGAAGGTGTGGCTTTCCTCCCGTGATCTGCCTCTGCGCGTGGAGTCACGCAAACTGGCCCCCAGATTCATCGGTCCATTCCCAGTCCAGAAAATCATCAATCCGTCGGCTGTCAGACTCCGGCTTCCCCGGTCCATGAAGGTGCACCCAACCTTTCACGTCTCGCGTCTGAAGCCAGTTCACGAGAGCCCTCTGGTGCCTGCTGTGCCGCCACCTCCGCCACCCCGACTCATTGATGGTGGTCCTGTTTACACTGTGCGACGGCTGCTCCGGTCACGACGGCGGGGTAGGGGCATCCAATACCTTGTGGATTGGGAAGGCTATGGTCCTGAGGAGAGGGTGTGGGTGCCCGCCGGCAGGATTGTGGACCCCACTCTCATTGCGGATTTCCATCGCCAGCACCCGGACCAGCCTGCAATCCTGAGGGGTCGGCCGAGGGGTCCTCGTCGTGGCGACGCTGCTCCGTCAACTCCTGGACCTGAACCTGGACCGGGACCTGATTCTGATCCTGAGGCTGAGGACACTGACCAGTCTGAGGAGTTCTGACCCTCCGCCGGCTACCCCCCTCCTCCCACCCGTGTTGGTGAGTCTGTTTTGGGACTTCTGGGCCGTCCCTTGAGGGGGGGGTTCTGTCATGGTCCTGCAACTCTCTCTTCTCATCTGGTAACTTTCCACTCACTCTCACCTGTCATTCCCACACTCAGGCTCACCTGCTGCCACTTAACGAGCATTAACTCTGCTGCCTGCATACCATCACTGACTCTGCTGCCTATTGACCTTAATTGATTCTCGTTAATGAGCTGTAGCTACCATTGGCTGTCTCTTGTCACCTGCTGCCTCTCTCTGTCCATATAAACCTCAGTCCTCCAGTACCTCTCTGTCAGATCGTCTGCAATTGGAACTCCTGTTTGCTGGCTTCTTCCCGTCTGGCTCCTGAACCCCGAATCCTGAAACCTGAAACTCTGAACCCGTGCCTGAACCTTCGACTCCGACTTCTCTACTTCCCCGGTAATTCTGACCTGCCTTCTGCCTTGTGACCAAGATTTCTGATTTGCCCTGAACGGTACTGCTGCCTTGCCTGATCTGCCCTGTTGTGTGTGTGTTCCCCCCCAGGACCCAGAGAACCCGGACCTCCACCACCAGCTCCTCAAGAACCTTCTCGGCCACTGGGGAACACACACACACAGGTTCTCGGACACAAACCTCCCAACCCCCTGAACCCCTAATAAACTCTGTGTAACGTGACGCATCTGGGTCCTTCGTCTGTCTGTCTGACAGGATGTAAAACAATATTTACTATTATTTACTGATTGCTCAAAATGTGTCCAGCATATTGGTCACCACCGTCAGATTGTTTCTAAAAGACAATAAAATCAGGTATGCACAAGGTAATTTTCATTATTGAGGACCCCTTTTCAAACCTTCAGCTCTACTGCCTACTTCACCATCACTGAAGCTCCTGTAAGTTTATTATTTTGTCCTCAATTTGTTAATTTGTTTGGACACTGGTACTGTCCCAACCATAAACTGTCAACACCGTCGGGGGTTTTAATAGTATTGTATTACATTAATGTTAATAAATATATTTTTTTTCAGAAAAGGTATGAAGCACCCAAGAAACAGAGCGAAAATGAAATGGCTAATGTGAACAAACAATGCATAATATTTAAAAGAGTGTTTTTTTGTCTCACACCGTCAGATGTCACCACCGTCAGATTTTGTTCTGCTCATCATGTTGTTCCATATTTTTATTTTTATTGTGCTGGTTAATGAAACATTACTAGGCATGTTAGTAATAATTGTGGTCCAAAATGATACTTTACCCACCACTGAGGTGCATTTGGAGGTTTTTTTGTCAGAAAACCTGACGGTGGTGACATCTGATGGAGTTCACCAAAAAACGCATGTTTTACGTGTTTTTGACATGTTTTAAGAATATGCATACAGTAAGTGTCTACAGTTATGTTGAATTGTTAAAGTAATTCACTTTAATACAGTAAACATGTGTTTTTACTTCTAATTCTGTCTGCCGCTGTTGACAAAACAAGAAAGAGCCCATTTTATGAAAAATGTTAAACATGGGGAGCTTGGCCAATGCATTCACTGCACAGCCAAGACCTACATCTATGATAATACACCTCTATATTTTGTATTTGAACAACTTAAAAGCTGTTTTTAACACATTTTCAACAACCAGTGGCTTACTTCCTAGATAATCTAACTAATGAAGTAAAAAGACATGCTCATACTGTGCACACACAAAAATAAAGTGTTTATGCAAGATGCCATTGACTTGAGAGGGCTATATATTTTGCTAAATGCAGGTACTAATTAGGCCACTTTCACCACTCTCAGATTACTGTCACCACCGTCAGTTCTTAAGTCACCACCGTAAGAAGGAGTTTTGGACATTTTAAAGGAATGTGCTTACAACATTTTCCTTAGGAGTTGTTGAAATATCAAAGTAATAGCCAATTTAAGCCTACACGAATATTTGTGAAATTACAAAAAATTGTTTGTTGTATTTAGGCGTTAAGTAAGCATTGTTTGACGGTACATACTTTAAAACTAGAACACATGAAACAGTATTAAAATAGAACAAAAGTGAATTTTCAACATTTAAAGGCATATGTGTGAACCAAAAAATACACATAATCACTTAAAAACTCCAGATACATATGCAACCAAATCAATACAATTTTAATAACTTTTAACTGTGTCTGACGGTGTTGACAAAAAACAAGCTATGGTCGGAGAAAAGCCTGATTTCTGAAAAAAATACATAATGGGGAGATTGGCCTTGTGCATTTCTGAAAAGCCAAGACCTTAGTCTACAAGGATATACCATATAATTTTGTAATTCACTTTGTTTTTTTCTGTCAACATTACAACCTGTTTTAGCCACTTTCTCAAGAATCAGTGCTATGTAAAGTAATGCTATGTGACAACACCAAAAACGTAACCCTAAACGTAGAGTACTCTAGGTAGCACAGTTTGTAATGGAAACACAAACGGGGCTGCTTTAGCAGCACCACTCAGCTCGACACGGCACGTCACAGCCGGGTTGTATTGTGGCAAAAGGCCTATATGGCCCTTTCCAGTATCTTTTTTTCTCTGCCTCTCTGTCTCTTCCATGTTCTTTCTCTATATCTCTGATTTTCTCTGCTTTTCAGTCAGGAGGGGTGCAAACGTGCAGTATGCAGAGCAACACGCGCACACACACACACACACACACCAGTGTTTCCCATACATTGAGGAAACTATGGCGGCCCGCCATAGTTTAAATTTGGCCGCCATAGTTTACGAAAATGTATTAAAAAAAAATAAAAAAAAAATTAGTTTTTTTTTTTTTTTTAACGATATCCGTTTTTGTTAAAAACGATTTGAATTACGATTTTGAATTTCCTTCGCATTTTCCTCCTGGAGTAAATACATCATATAGACTCTGTATTGGTTAGATAAGTAGTCCCACGGTAACACAGGGGAAAGCATTAGGAAGTGACCACATCGGGTGAGAAACAGAACATGTGCGCAACGATGCGTTATGACACGCCGATATGCGAGGATCTTCGTCCAAATCGCTAGTCGCATGCATCATCGCTAACTGCGTTTACATCGCGTGCCGCGTGTAAGGGAAATGTTAGTTGTTGACATGTATGGAATTCACTTCAATTTGTGCTGTTTCTTGCTTCAGTTGTGGACAAAACGATTGGCCAAACTCACAATAGAAAGCCTTTGCTGTGCTACTGTCCCAGAGAGCTGAAAAAAAAAACCTTCATAGAAGAAGTCACACTTAACAGGGGTGTTAACCAATCCAATGAGTTCTCTCATTGCTCTCTCTCTCTCTCTCTCTCTCCGTGTCTCTCTCTCTCTCTCTCTCTCTCTCTCTCTCTCTCATAGTAGCCTACTATTTACCCATAACAAATGGTGAATTTCTGAGCCCTTTTTAAT
>NC_085859.1:39061004-39068504 GCF_034702125.1 Engraulis encrasicolus | reverse complement strand
CCTCCACACACCAAGAGCAGTATACTCCCATCCCTTCCAACCCTGCCCCTCTCATCCATACTCCTCTCATCCATACGCCTCTGTTCTGTTCTCCTTCTCTTCTCTTCTCTTCTCTTCTCTTCTCTTCTCTTCTCTTCTCTTCTCTTCTCTTCTCTTCTCTTCTCTTCTCTTCTCTACTCTTCTCTTCTCTTCTCTTCTCTTCTCTTCTCTCCCTCTACTCTCTCTCTGCGTCTATTCTTCTCTCTTCATTCCACTCCACTCCCATTCCACATTACTCTTCACTTTGTTTCTTCATTTTCTCCCCCATAATCTGTTTCCAGGGCTGTCCGTTCCTCGACACTCTCATTTCTCCCTCTCCCTTTCACACAAGCGCATGTACACACACACACACACACACACACACACACACACACACACACACACACACACACACACACACACACACACACACACACACACACACACACACACACACACACACACACACACACACGTGCGCCCCCGACACACACTGACTCACACATACACACCTTCTCCAACTGCACCTTTTTTTCGGTTGTCATTTTTCTCCTTTTTTCTCTGGCTCTTGGTCGATATATTTTTGTTTAACACAGTCTTATTCCCTTCCCCACAGCTTTCCTACATTTCTCATTTTCTCCCCTTCTCTCTTTCTCTTTTTGGCCTCCTGTGCTCTCCATCATTTACTCCTCCATCTCTACCAGTATAAGGTCTGTTCCACAGTGCAGTAGTTTGTTTCTTTCTCTTTTTTTGTCAATCACTTTCAACGTTTTGTCAATCACTGATTCTTTCTCTTGTGGTGTGGTTCTCTTATTCCCTTTCGTCCTTTCAACCATATTTTCTAGGTTGTTTGTCATATCACTCTCTGTTACTCTCTCCTCCCCCGTGTGTGTGCATGCGTGCGCGTATGTGTGCCCGCATGCGTGCGTGTGTTAGTAATAAGTATGGGGAGTGGTGTTCCTGGGATCCTATTTGAGCGTGATTTAACCATTTTCACAATAAACAGAACTAGCTGTCCTCCCTTTGTGAAGGATGCTACATGCACAGATACACCATACTGTTCAATGAGAACGCACTCCCCCACACTCAGCCACCCCCATATGCAAGGTCAATGCCCCCGTGCCCTCTGTCAAAGACCTGTATTGAAGACCTGTATTGGAGACCTGTATTTGAGATTTATATTGAAGGCCTCTATTTGAGATTTGTATTGCTCCTTACAAAAACAGTGTATTACTACAGTTTGTGTTCTTCATTCCCCAGTGGGATGTTTACGAAACACATACTTGGGTGTGAGGGGTTTCATCTTGTACCATTTCATTCTTTTTCATTCCATCTGTTTATCTATTCATTCATTTGGTTCATTCCTCATTTCCGTTGTCAATTTGGCGGTTGATTGTGGTCCCCTCTGCCAAGTGGTTTGAGATCCACTCCCTTGTGGAAAAAGGGAACACTTCAACTAAACTCATTTATTTGGGCTGCACTTCAAAAACACAAAACTCCGCAGCACACAAACTTGTGCCACCGTGTTCCGCAAAACAATGACTCGGCACTTGATCATGCTTGTGTGGCAGACGCTTCCCTGTGAATCTAATTATTTTTCCGCCAAAACACGTCTCCCGTGGCCAAGCGCTGTTACAGCCAGCCCTCTTCACTCTGGCCTCTATTAACAGGAAGAAAAGACGCAAAACGCAAAAGATGACTGCTCTGTGTGTGTGTGTGTGTGTGTGTGTGTGTGTGTGTGTGTGTGTGTGTGTGTGTGTGTGTGTGTGTGTGTGTGTGTGTGTGTGTGTGTGTGTGTGTGTGTGTGTGTGTGTGTGTGTGCTTGTGTGCTTGTGTACATGTTTGGGGGACTGTGGAGTGAGATGCAGAAACGTGTCCTGTTGCACAGATATTGTTTGATATTGGGATGTGTCATCCCCATGCGTTAGCTCTTGCGGAAAGCAAGCGAGTGAGTGCTTGAAACACCCCGAGAGAATCAAATGAATTTTTCGCCCTCCTCTTTTCAGGCCGGCTTTGTGATATTCAATGTTATTTTTCCCATTCTTTTGTTGGCCAGTGGGGAGTGAATAAGAGAGGCGAGCTATGGACCGCCGGCACTCAGGACGAGCGCTAATTAAGTTTTTACACCACGCTGCGCTGACCTCACTCGGTGGTGCAAAAGAGGATTTATGGGGTTTTTTTTCTTATTTTTTTCTTTTTTTTCCCATACTCTGTCTTTATTTATTTATTAATGTATTCATTTTTATTTTTTTTAGTCACGCCTTTGATTTGAACATCAACACAGCATTTGCAGCTTTCCACTGTGAATTGCTTTAATGTCAAATCATTTTGGTTGTCTTAAAAGTTAAGATGATTTTGTGTGATCCGTTTTTGCTGGGGTTTTTTTTTTTTGTTCCTCTTCAACAGTTAAAGGGATTCGTGTGTGAGCTTTTGTCTGACATGTGCAGAGTCTCAGCACAGTTGTGCGCTCTGGAAGTGTGTTAGGCTGGTTATGTGTGCGTTCAATTCTTAATACATTGAATGCCGGAGGTGTTTCTAGAATTATATCGTATATTATATTATTCTAAACCATTTAAAAACATTTTTTTTTAGAGTCACAGCATATTTTTTGATAAGGCCACTGACACATGTTGTGACTAGTTTGAAAGTGCTCCCATACAGAAAGTTTGACATGGTGGGCAATCGAAAATAAAACAAGCAAGTCTAACTTATCTGGCCGGCAATCAAACTTCCTTATGCGATGGTAGTAATCCAATTATAGTTCAGGTGCCATTTGTATCCAACATGACGTCACCAATGCAGGGTGATCATTACGGTTACAGGTCAGTCTAATATACTGTATTTTTGGACACCAGATGTAAATTAGCCTTTGGGCTACAATCCGGCACATTTACAAATATATCTATGTGCATACTGTATGTACTGCATGTATGTATATGTTCATTAATGTACAATGTCCTGTAAAATTTAAGTAAAGTAAAGATTCTTGATAATGTGCTTACTCTGAATACTAATGTGAAACGTCAGGAGGTCTAGGGTCTTATTATCTTATTAGCCTATTAGCTCTAGGGTGAATTAGCTGGGGGGACTTGTTGGATCTTCTCTGCCTTTGAAACACAAAAGAAGACTGGAGTTTCTTGGATTTTGCAGTTGGAGTGGAGTTTCAAAATTATCTTTTTTTCCTCACTGCACTGGACTGAAGAGATCAGGGGGAAGATGGAATACCAAATGAAGATTTGGCCCTACTGCTGTGAACAGCAACAGAAATGCAAAGATCATTTCAACATTGAACTTCGAAGCAGAACGTGGTAGGCAAGGAATTCGACCATGAACATTCAGAACATGTATGTCTGGTACAAGCAACCAGAATGTGTCAACAATCCACAATGTCTTTGGTGATGATGATGATGGGTTTAGATGCTATTGTCTTGATCTACGAGGCTAGTGGTCTTGAAGGAGTGTGCGTGCGTGCGTACCTGCAGCAACAGCAGCATTTAGTATGACTGATGTCTTGCTCTTCTCCACCAGTTCAGGACTGGAGTACAGAAAAAGTTATTGTCAGCTTGACCAAACCAAGAGTGAATGTCAGGAGGAGTCATGAATTAATTTGCTTCTCCAAGTCCTATCTCGCTTTCTTGTCTTTCCCCCTCACAAACATCCCATTTGAAGGTTGAGGAGAGAGGTCCCAGTGTTGGCCTGTACGAGTCCTGATCAACAGTGAATGTGATCACTAACAGCAGCTCTAGTGTTTAAGGTGATGAGCGTTAGACCTGAGGGTTGCAGGTTCCAATCCCACCCCCCCACTCCCTACCATACTCCATAGCTGAGGTGCCCTTGAGCAAGACACCTAACCCCACACTGCTCCAGGGACTGTAACGATACCCTGTACTTAAAAAAAAAATACTGTAAATCGCTTTGGATAAAAAGCGTCAGCTAAGTACAGACGCACAGCCTGATGTTTCGCTCTGCTCCCCCAGGATGGAGGTGGGGTGCGGGGAGAGGGATGTGTCCTGGCTGCTGCCGGCCTCCCTCATGCCGGAGCTCCAGCCCGACGAGAGGCAACATACCGTCGCCCTCACACTGCACCTCCTCTACTGTAAGTACTATCTTTCTACTTTTTTTTCTATTTTGTCTAGTTTTCTCTCTTGTCTTTTTCATGTTTCTTTCTATCTTTTCTCTACCTTATTTTTTACTTGTTGTTTATCCATTTGTTGAGCACTTTGAGCTGCATGCCTTGTATGAAACTGTGTTATATAAATACAGTTACAGTTATTAGTACTCGCCTCCGACCACACCTAGCACTCATCCCCAACTACATTAGAAGTGTCTGATTACACTCAATACTCACTCAGCCACACTCAAACTCATTCTGATTCTGGGCATCTACTTTGAGTCCTCACTCCCAATGGAAATGGCTAAATTTAGAACATACTGGTGGTTCATAACATGAAAGATAAAAAGGCACATACAGTAGGGAGTCGACAATCAAAAAGATTGAACACTTTGCATGGAACTTTGTACTCAATCCTTATGGATCTGCATGTTCTGTGCATTGACAGTTATTATTTGTGCACGATTTCTTCATTTGCCTGTGTGTGTGTGTGTGTGTGTGTGTGTGTGTGTGTGTGTGTGTGTGTGTGTGTGTGTGTGTGTGTGTGTGTGTGTGTGTGTGTGTGTGTGTGTGTGTGTGTGTGTGTGTGTGTGTGTGTGTGTGTGTTGTCTCTCTCTCTCTCTGTCTCTGCAGCCACCTCTTCCTGTATGGCTGTGATGGCAACACAGCTGATTTCCTGTCTAATGCTCCACAAACATCGCAAGGTGAGTGCTCCTCTAATGCACGTTTTGTCAAAGATGAAAGTTCAGGAGAAGCGTAATGAAATTTCACATGCCCTAATTAACCACCTGCACTCTATTCTCTGCTCAACTGTCATTCATTGGAATTCAGTGCAAAGATAGGCTCGCCTATTCAACCACCTGCATCTCATTTTTTGCTCTGCTGTCATTTGGTTGAATTTCAGCGCAACAAAATTTGAAACATTTATTGGTAACACTTTACTTTACGGATCGCTAATAAGGTGTTAATTTCATAGTAATTTCTCAGTAATTTCAGTCTAATTTTATGGTAATAACTGCTTGTTATTAGTAATAACAGCAAAATAACCACATGGTTTCCAGTGCAATTACACTATAATTTCTCATTAATAACAGCAAAAATAACCATACAGTTTCCAGTGCAATTATGCTGTAGTTTCTAGTTAATAGTAGGCTAATGGAAACAGCTACTGTGTCATCATAGTAGTTAGGTGGTAGGTATGCCAGTAACTAAACGGTATCAGCCGAAGTAGTTTCATACTAATTAGGCTACATCAGGGCCGTAATGTGCAATATTTCCTCTTCCTATGTTATTGCATAGAAACGACCACCCAAGCATCCTTGTATTATTTCTGCTTAATTAACTTGTAAACAATTGAGTAGTTATATGGAAATAAGATAGAATCAGGGCCGTAAAATGCATTATCACCTATTCCACTCAATTTTATGGAAATTACATATTTTCATGGTCTTAAAATGTCTTATTTCTTATTTCCACTCAATTACTTAGTTATTATCATTTTTAATACAATATAGGCCTAGACTAGCCTACTATGAAGTGATTCAAGTACACAGACAAACACATTGTGTGCAAAACTTTATTTATTTTTCCAATCAGTTATGAGATTCATGTTCACTGATGTGAGGTTGTCAATCTGCCACCATCCAGAGGAAGTCCTGTGAACACAAACAAACAGAGAAGTCAACTGCAAGACCGGTTTCACCACGTTTATTTTTTAATGTTATCAATTCACCATCGCTAAATTTGCTTCTGAAATGCAGCACCATGTTAAATGCACGTTGTAAATCTTCCTCAGGCTGACATCGTTGCTGATTTACAAAGGCAAACTCTAGCTAGCACCTAGCTTCAGTCATTGAAAACATGGTGGGCAGAGCTAGCTAGTGGTTTCCATTGTAAAGGTACTTCTGTATGCCGTTTCATTTCCAGAACAAACATAAACCTAACACTAACTCATAAAACATGTTTGCATAAGGCTAAAGTAATTCGACGATTGAAGGTGGATGAAATCAACATCAAGACCAATTTAGCCTGAAAGTTACCCTGGTTGCTGCCTGCGTGCGAAAGCACTCTGTTGTACGTCTCAAACTCCACCCTTGTGTGTCAGTGTACTCAATTAAACAACGTCAGCGTCTCTGAGCCATACTGCAAGCAGAGCGGGCAGCGTACAACTAGAACGAGTGTGCTTGAAGTACAGAAGTATAGCGTTACTGATTGAGACGCTTCTGTTCTGCAGTAACCAAACTTTCGTTGCCTAGCAACAACAGGACTCGCCGCCACCGCGAGCTCATTCAGTACAGCAGAGCCAAGCAAGGTAAGCTTCCTGACAACGAACTTTTAATGTAGTTCTAGCTTTAACATGCTTTCATTCTGTCTCTGAGCATTGAAGGATTTAACTGTATACATTGCAAACACGTCTTATCAGCCGTGTTTGTGCTGAAATGGCATAGCCTACAGAGGTACATTTACAATGGAAACCACTAGTTCTAGCTAGCTCTGCCCACCATGTTTTCAATGACTGAAGCTAGGTGCTAGCTAGAGTTTGCCTTTGTAAATCAGCAACGATGTCAGCCTGAGGAAGATTTACAACGTGCATTTAACATGGTACTGCATTTCAGAAGCAAATTTAGCGATGGTGAATTAAAAAATAAACGTGGTGAAACCGGTCTTGCAGTTGACTTCTCTGTTTGATTGTTTGTGTTCACAGGACCTCCTCTGGATGGTGGCAGATTGACAACCTCACATCAGTGAACATGAATCTCATAACTGATTGGAAAAATAAATGAAGTTTTGCACACAATGTGTTTGTCTGTGTACTTGAATCATTTCATAGTAGGCTAGTCTATATTGGTATTGAAAATGATAATAACTAAGTAATTGAGTGGAAATAATATTAAACATTTTAAGACCATGAAAATATGTAATTTCCATAAAATTGAGTGGAATAGGTGATAATGCATTTTACGGCCCTGATTCTATCTTATTTCCATATAACTACTCAATTGTTTACAAGTTAATTAAGCAGAAATAATACAAGGATGCTTGGGTGGTCGTTTCTATGCAATAACATAGGAAGAGGAAATATTGCACATTACGGCCCTGATGTAGCCTAATTAGTATGAAACTACTTCGGCTGATACCGTTTAGTTACTGGCATACCTACCACCTAACTACTATGATGACACAGTAGCTGTTTCCATTAGCCTACTATTAACTCGAAACTACAGCATAATTGCACTGGAAACTGTATGGTTATTTTTGCTGTTATTAGTGAGAAATTATAGTGTAATTGCACTGGAAACCATGTGGTTATTTTGCTGTTATTACTAATAACAAGCAGTTATTACCATAAAATTAGGATGAAATTACTATGA
>NC_085859.1:38953504-39056004 GCF_034702125.1 Engraulis encrasicolus | reverse complement strand
AACTGATGTAGTTTATGATCCCCTTGTTACTCTGCACCTGTTCAGACGGTATTAAAACTGTAAAAAAAATCAAGAACTTTCTACAGATGGCTGGAAACTCAGCAAGCACTCTGCACTCTTTCAGGTCATTGATCATTAAGGAAGGGTTATGCAGGTGTGTAGCTTTACTGCACTGTAAACCCCAACATGTCCCACAAACTCAAAGGTTTTGTGGAAACTTATTCCCGTTAAAGTTTTAGTTTTGTGACCAAATGTTTTAAGTAAATACTACATACATTCATGCATATGATGGACACAAAATCTTTAAGAAAATGATCAAAAACTTTGAAATTATTGAAAAGATTGAAAACATTAATCCCATGATTAGATTTTTAGTTTTTAGCAGCCCAAGTCAAGTATGTACTCCAAACTCTAAAATGCACAGAAACAATGGTTTACACAAAAGATTTGTGTTGAAAACTAAAACGTTTATGTAAGTCTTACATAAAATCAGACATGTTATTTGAAAACAAATGTTATGAGAAAAAATAAAATCTTGAATGTTTTAGTAGCTGCTACTCAAAGATCTAACATGCTCCATTGACATAAATATTTCGAGAATGATGCAAAAATCAATGCAATTAGTACTTAGCAGAGAGTTACATTTTTAAAGTAAACAAGCACAGCATGTTTAGCTATATTGGCTCTAAGTTTTTGATTTCAAAATTAAAAGTTTTATGTTTTCCCATTTTAGAGCCAAAAAAAAATCTTGGTTGGTTTATTGATTGAATGGTTTATACTAATGCACTAGGCTACCACCCCTCTGTTTAAACCAAATATAACATGAACTTTAATTCCACAAACGTGAACAATGCTTTATATCAAGTTTTTTTCATTTAGTTCCATGTGATTAACAAAAAAACAGTAGACAATAACACAACAATCATACAATGCACAACAATCTGTGCTAAAATGTAGACCCAGTCGATACAGTAAACAGTCAATACATTACAAAGAATCAACCTCAACACATTAGGTAATTTAGTCATTTATTTCGTTCCATTTCTGAATATGTTATTAGGAGTTGGAGGCTGAAGGAGAGCCATATAACTTACAATAACATTTCCCCCAAAATAGTGTCAGACTTCTCAACACAGTCAGGTGTTTATCCTTTGGAGTGTTGAGCAGAGCTGATAGATCATAGAGTTCTGGTGGTCCCATATCGGCTTCCTGTGGAGCATAAATAATAAGGTTAAGGCTTTCATGAGGACTTGTTGGATTACCACTGGATTTGCTACACTGGTTTATACAGAAGTTCAATGTGCAATATGGTATCATGAAAATGCAACGTATCACTTGCAGATACACTGCAGATGTATGATACAAGAAAAACATTTGTATGAAAGGCCTACACAGTGCTAGCCTAACTAGCAGTAGCTAACATACTAAGCTAAATTGCTAACATAACATACACATAGTGAAGCATCAAGAGCACCTAAGGTCACACACAGCAACATAGTAAACTACTACACATACACACCAACACACTTTTATGGGTCTTTTCTTACCTTGACGTGAGGTTGATAGACACATTTTTCCATGCCAAGTTGTCAGTTGTGGTTTGATGGTCACATGGTGTTGAGTAAATCTATCCCCCATTGACAGATTCACCATTTTTAGAGAAGTTTGTATTTTATGTTACATTTTAATAAAATAGGGTTCTATGGTTCTGACATGAATGGGTTCTTCTGTACACACGACAGAAGCTGGTAAACAATAAAAAAACAACTAAAACAACCAAAAAAGTGAGTGCCCAGCCTTAGGATTCGAACTCTCAACCTCAAGATAAGGACATGCTAGTGTGGCTACATGCAGAGGACTATCCCCTACACCACTCCTCAACTGGTAAGAGTTGTGCAGGTTTTGTAATCTTACAAAGTTAGACCTGTTTGTTAGAAAGTATTGGACTTACTCATTATTAACAGTCAAATGTGTTTCACACATTCCACTTCAAATCCGGCCAACTGACATCATAGGCTACCAAAACAATAATGTTTGAATATGATTTTATTTATTTATTTAACCTACATTCCATGCTGGGAACTGAACTTGCAACCATCATGTTTCAAGGCCAACTGCTTAAAGCGATGGTTCGGAGTAGAATCACCCTAATGCCATTTGAACCGTGACACCCATCCACCTTTACACCCGAAGCGTTTTCTGCCGCAGGCTTACATCAACAGAGTTGCCGTATTATTCGATGTTTATTCCGGTTAGCTTGACTCAAGCGCATATGGATACTGGGCACCGTCTCCAAACTTTCCCCACAAAAATAACATGTCATGACACCAAACTTCTGCAGTAGCACAAATATGGTCTGTACTCACGAAACGAAGCATTTGGAAGTTTGGAAATAGTCCAGGAGTTTATTATCATCAACACAAGCCGAATAGCTTCTCTGCTGCTAAAGCTGCGCCAACGTTACTTCCGTCATCTAAGACAAGCATGTAAGAGTCCTCAACGAAGCTCATAATATGCACAATGAAAAGTGAATTCAGCATCAGTATTGATAACGAAAATCCTTGTCTAATTGATAGTAGGTAAGATTTGAAATATCTTTTAAGTATTGCCTTGAAAATATAACCCTTAATCACAATTCAGTGAAAACTTTTTTAACACTCTCGTCTGGAAGTTTGTTGAAGACTTTTACGGGCTTGTCTCATATGACGGAAGTTGGCACAGCTTTAGCAGCAGAGAAGCTATTCAGCTTGTGTTGATAATACTAAACTCCTGGACTATTTCCAAACTTCCAAATGCTTCGTTTCGTGAGTACAGACCATATTTGTTCTACTGCAGAAGTTTGGTGTAATGACATGTTATTTTTGTGGGGAAAGTTTGGAGACGGTGCCCAGTATCCATATGCGCTTGAGTCAAGCTAACCGGAATAAACATCGAATAACACGGCAACTCTGTTGATGTAAGTCTGCGGCAGAAAACACTTCGGGTGTAAAGGTGGATGGGTGTCACGGTTCAAATGGCATTAGGGTGATTCTACTCCGAACCATCGCTTTAACTGTTAGCCTAATACTGCCCAAGCACAACATGCTGATATCCATAGTCTCATCATATGGCAGATATAGTTCCAATTGACATGATTTAAAGAATTTGTAACTTTCACAGTTTCGCAAAAAATAAACAATAAATATCAACTTGAGTGTTTTTTTTTATTGGTAACACAGGATTCAAACCTGCAATCCTCTGATCTTGTGGCTATTCCCCTATCCAGACCACAGCAGCTCAAACAATGTCTAAGCATTTTTCTTTTGTTATTTCGCTCGAAATTAAATGTATAAAATACTGCTAATTAAAGCTGGAGTCATGGGTCTGGTGGCCATCTGCACATTTTCATACCATGTTCCAGGAGGTATGAAAGTAGATGAGGCTATCTCCATATTGAGAATTGAACTTGCAACCTTTGAGGTTGAGGACCAGCTGTCTAACCACTACTCCATGGTCGCCTCAGCTGTTGTCATGACATCTAACCACTCATATGCCAGATAGAGTTCCAATTTACAAACTCAAAGACATTGTGTTATGATGTCAGTTGTACTTAAAAATACAATGCCAGCCTGAGTTAATTTATTGGTACCTGAAAACCTGTTGAGAACACCTAAAATGTGTATGTCATCTGGACATTTTTGCAATATTGAGTACTACAGCATAAACTTTTCTAGTTCATAGTACTGTTGGGGAATACAGTGTGGCTTGAAAAATAGGAGAAGACCCGCTCACACTATCGCCTAATGATTCTCAGTCCTTAACTGGGTGTTGAATCCCACATAAACCATAAATGAATGAAGGAAGCAAAGGACAGCACTCTTCAGATTTTTTCTTTGTTTATTTGCCCACAAACCTTTCGGGCAGATCCCTTCTTCAGCCTGTAATGGCGATGGAAATGGTTCGCCATTACACATTGAAGAAGGGCTCTGCCCGAGACATTTGTGGGCGAATAAACAAAGACAAAAATCTAAAGAGTGCTGTCCTTTGCTTCCTTCATTAATTTATAGCTTTACTGGCGTCAATGTCTTGCTGAGCTGCTTTATGGACATTCCTACTGTCTCCACCGAATATACAGTATATAGGGCAGTCATGGGTAAGCTGTTAGGGCATCAGACTTGGAGCCCAAAGGTTGCTGGTATGACTCCCCACCTGCCAGATTGGTGGGAGAAGTAATTAACCATTGCTCTCTCCTATCCTCCTCCATGACTGAGGTACCCTGAGCATGATGCCGTCCCACCGCACTGCTCCCTTGGGAACGCCAATGGGGGCTGCCCCCTTGCACGGGTGAGGCATACATGCAATTACGTTGTGTGCAATGTGCACTTGTGTGCTGTGGAGTGCTGTGTCACAATGACAATGGGAGTTGGGCTTTCACGCTTTTTCACTTTCGTATAAGATTTTAAAACTCCATTCTGCAGACCCCAGTATTCAGCATTTCCGTCCTCCCAACATACAGGCCCACAACAGTATCACGATTCCAGAACTCAACATTATTTTTCTACAGACCCCAGCATACCTGTCATAGCGAGATAGCACATAACTTTGGAAAAATTATTTTAAAAGTTTCTAAAGGCACTTGAGATAAGTGTAACTCTATGCCGCTAGTATTTTTTCCAGAAGTTTGCTCGCTTCGCTGAAGCAGACGAATGAGGTTATCATCTCTGAAACTTCACCTCAGTGCACCACCAAAACTCCAGTGAGTCCATGATCCCGCTCACCTCAGAGCTGAAGTGGGCTTACGGCAATCTCTCAAGGCCTTCCATGCAACGATATGTGATGGTGTGATTTGGTTAGCAGTGCTTTAATCAGATTGAGAAGGCTCATAAGTTTTATGTAACGCAAGCAAGTGAAGGCACACAAGCACGGATGAACACACACACACACACACACACACACACACACACACACACACACACACACACACACACACACACACACACACACACACACACACACACACACACACACACACACACACACACATAATCATCTGCCAGTTCGACTCTATGGAATGAGGAGAAAGAGACAAAAAGTGGAGGTTGTGTGCTAGACTAGAGGCACCAGCGAGTTTCCACAGCTCTGTATATTGTGTTCCCCAATCTAATAAATAATAAGTGGAGAACGTGTTCTCAATCTCAAGTCAGGTCCACACAGATTACTGTAGAATTCTTCAGCCATCATTTTTTTTTTTTTTTTTTTTGGGGGGGGGGGGGCAGGGCCCAGGGAGTCCTCATTACATTTTATGTACTAGGTGAGGGTGGCCTGAGATGACTTTGTCCTGGACCCAGCCAAAACAGTCAGCTGCCTTGCACACAGAATCTGAAGTCAGAAAGTCAGCAGTCAGAAAGGTCATACCCAGTCATATCCTTCTCAGAAGTCAGAAAGGTCATATCCAGTTCTTGCAAGGTCACTCTAATGATGTCTCTGCAGAGGACATGAGAGGAGGTGACTTTGGATGTCCACATATCTGCGCTTAATTTCATTCAGTCCTTGGCTGGCTGTGGGTTGCTTATAGATGGAGTGAGGTGAAATACCAAGAGTATGGTGGCCTGGAAGCCAGATTTGGATGTTGTAAAGCAGAAGGCTGAAGCTTGAGCCGCAGTAAGTGACCCTCTGCCTGAAGGGGAGATGTTTTTCACTCCTCTGCCCAAATCAGGACTGGAGTGAATAATGATGATTTTTTTGTTTCTAAAATCGACTCGTCTTTTTTTACTCCATCAAGAGTGCTCTTGATGTTCTTTTCCTTACTTGTTCCTTTTTGCTGTGGTCATGCTCGAAATGTCTTTGACTTGCTCATGTGTCCAATATGTAAATTTGGAGAGTTCTGTTCTCTTGCATAGTTTGCCAAGTAACATTATTACCATATTGGGTGATTAGCTGTGTGCTTTGATCATTGACAGACAGTTTTGTTCAGCGTGCTGGAATGGTTTGTCTTTAGAGTATTGAGTTTTGCATTACCAGGATTTGGCGCATTCTGCGCATTCACAAACACACACACACACACACACACACACACACACACACACACACACACACACACACACACACACACACACACACACACACACACACACACACACACACATCAAGCTAAGTCTGTTCACACTCATTGTAGCTTTCTGAGAGGCTGTCAATTAATTAGTAAAGATAAAAAAAGAACAAAGCGAAGCAAATACGTACAGTTTGTACATCTAAAGAAAATACCAAGTACTTTTGACATACTTTGAGGTAACTTGTCACATATGTTCCGAATATGCAAGAACTTAAAAGTAATGTTAAAGTAGTTCATTCTGTTTGTCTTTCTTTATCCTTTTTTCTTTCTTTTTTTCTTTCTTTCTTTCTTTCTTTCTTTCTTTCTTTCTTTCTTTCTTTCTTTCTTTCTTTCTTTCTTTCTTTCTTTCTATTTATTCTGTCATTCTGTTGTCTTTCTGTCTCATCTTTGTACATTCCTCACCCTCTGTTCTCCTCTTACTCTCATGTTATCTCTGTTCTCTCTTTTCTCTGTCATTCTCTTCTTTTCCCTCCATATCTCCCCTCTGCAGTTCTCTTTCATTCCATTGTCAGTCTCATTTGCGTTTCTCGCACTCTCTTTTCTTCTCTGACTTCTCTGAGTGTTCTGTGTTCTCTATCGTTCTTTCTCTGTCCTTAGCCCTTTTCACAGAGGATAAATATTACCTGTGGACCTTGTGTCATTTGTATTTATTCCGGAGAATGTCCTTAACCCCGTGCCAATGCACCATGTCTGTAATTTTTCAAGTGTTAATTCTGCCCCAAATTACCTGTGTTTCGCCAAACACAGACATCTGGTGATAATACTAGTCCCATACGAATGCACATCGGCTCTTCTTTTCTCTCCATACTGTATCTTCTCCTCTAATGAATCTACTGTGCCTTCCGATATCAATAAAGTCACCTTGCCTTACAAGAAGACGCTTTTGCACACCTCTGTAGTTAGGCAGGTGCGTAGGATATTATCCCAGTGGGGTTGTTATTCAAGTGTAAATAAATCCCGCACACTGTCCATTGCACCAACAAACTTTAATACAACGATCCGACCTTCTTCAGGTTTACCAGGTAATTGTATTAAAGTTTGTTGGTGGAATGACCAGTGTGCGGGATTTCTTTACACCTTGCCTTACCTCCCCCTCTCTTCTCCTCCCCCCAGGGTGTGCGTGTGTCAGCCCTGTGTCGCGAGGCGTGCTGGCTCCTGGAGGAGGCCTTGTTCCGGAAGCGTGACGTGGGCTTCGCCGGCTCCCTGGTGGAGGTGATGAAAGAAAAAAAAGAAAATAATAATATTAATACCATTATTAATAGTAGTCGTAATAGTAGTAGTAGTAGTAGTAGTAGGAATAGTAGTAATAGTAGTAGTCGTAATAGTAGTAGTAGTAGTAGTAGTAGTAGGAATAGTAGTAATAATGATATCTTAATATGTATTGCACAATTCATACAAGACATGCAGCTCAGTGCTAACCAGTAAGATTAGCAACAATAATTAAAAAAAATCAAAACAAAATATAATAGAAATAAAATAGGTTGATTTAAGAAGAAGTGGAGCACACTACAAACAAATCAATTGTCTCATTAAGGTGTTCTGTAACACCTGCACAGATTAGTTAGTGGGAGTTGTAGTTCTTCCCATTCTATTCTATTCTTCCTGTTCTGTACCCAAAGTAGCTGGGCATTAAATCGACTCCGATACAAAACTTCCCTCCATCCAGGTGGTGTACTCGTCCATCGTCCTGCTGGCCCCGCACCTCTTGATGGCCGCGCCGCCCCCCACCGCAGAGCCCCTCCTGGCCCCCAGGCTGCAGCCTGCCGCCCGTCACGCCCTGGCACGCCACGCGTACACACTCACACACGCCTTCGCCAACGAGGCTGTCGGAGGTGAGGGGGAAGCACACACCACCACCACAAATGACAAGTCACTGTACAGCTCTGCCTGACACACAGACACACGTACACTAGCCTTTGTGTGTGTGGCTGTCGGACGTGGTGCTCATGTATATCTCTGTTTCTGTGTTTGCGTGTGTGTGTGTGTGCGCGTGCGCGTAGCTTGTGCGGTGTCGGCCATGCTGCGAGAGGTGGCGTGTTGTGGTGACGTGGGAGAGATGGAGTTTGACGTGGCGCTGTGTCAGGAAGAGCTGAGTGACAGAGCCCTGCAGCTCACCCTACTGCTGCCTGCTGGATACATACCGGTATGACACACACATACACACACACACACACACACACACACACACACACACACACACACACACACACACACACACACACACACACACACACACACACACAGACACTGTCAATTCTAATGTCAGTGCAAGAACCGGCGCACATCCTGGCGGAAAACAGGCATTTGATGTCCAGAGGCCTAGTAGCTTCTTGGCCTCGGTAGGGGTGTGTGTCTTTTCTGTTGCATCAAACAAGGCGGTCCAATGTCAGTGTTTCACCAAAACTAGCTCTGCACAAGCACTGAAGCAGGCACAAGACAGATGCTGGTGGAAAATATATATTTTATGCACTGGTGTATGCAGTATCAGAGGCCTGGTACCTTGCCCCAGGTGACGGAGTGTGATTGCTGGATGTTGTCATCACACAAGACTGTCTAAGTAGTCAACACCTCCTCCAAGGTCCACCGTCTGGTTAGTATGAATACATACATGTGATTTTTCCCTGATTAGTCAGGAATTGCAGAATTTTCCAACCACAGAGAACATTGCTAAAAATTCTACGCTGGATCGTCTGCTTTGCCCTTGCTCTGATTACGAAACACTGTGTCTTTTTTATCAGTGTGGGACCTTGCCTCTGTCTTTGAACATGTTTGCACCTGATTGAACGCCGTATTATGCATCCAGAGTGCAACAATACCTCTCTGCATTCTGATTTTCCATTATGCATGTATAAAATGTATGTATAAAACATGCCATAAATACCTCTTAATGCACAATGTGCTTGGTACAGTATATGTTCCTGCATTATTTTGCCTTTGCCAATCCGTTGGCTTTGGGCCTTTGCCAATTGTACTGTGTATAATATTCCCACTTTCCCTCTGACAATCTGTAGCCCAGCCAGCCTTTGCTCGACTTTGTAGAAACATGAAGTGAAAGTGGCCGTTTTAAATGGTGTGTCACTTAAAGCGCTCTCTTTCATGTGGCGTTCGGCTGTCCAAACGTTCTGATTTAAGCAGTACGTTGCTAGCAGAGAGGGCGCGGGCAGGTTGCCAGCAAATCCCCTCCAGCGCTTTTTGGACGTAGTTATGCGTCTTGTCTGGCGTGGCGTGGGAGTGTATGATTTGCTGGCCCGTGACATTTTGGACTTGTGTGCAAGCAAACGGTGGAGGATTCCCCTGAGTTCATCACTGATGCTATCATTTAGATACATGTCTCTGCTTGTCCCTTCATCTCTCTCTCTCTCTCTCTTGTCCTCCTCATCTTTCCTCTGTTTCTTTCCCTCTTCATCTTTATCCTCCATTTTTCTCTTCCCCTCTCCTTCCCGCTCCTTCCTTCAGGATCAATAAATGATACTCTCCCCCTCTCTCCTCCTCTTCCCTCCTCGTCTCATTTTCCATCTCTCCCCACCTCTCTCTACAATGTCCCTGTATTCCCCTTTCCTCCATCCTTCCTCTCTTCTAGCCTTCCCTTTATCTCTCTCCGTATTTTCTCCCACTCTGCTCTTCTATTCTAATTTATCGCTTCTACCTCTCTCTCTTCTCTCCACCATCGCTCTTTTCCTCTCATCCCACTCTTTTCCATCCTTCTCTCCGCCCTCTCCTCTTTTCTTCTCTCTCTCCTCTCTAACATTGCTCTCATTCGCTCTCATCCATGTCTCCCCTCCTCTCCCCTCCCCTCGTATCTCTCTCTCTCTCTCTCTCTCTCTCTCTCTCTCTCTCTCTCTCTCTCTCTCCGAGCGGGTGTGTTTGTCTAGCCGTGTGCCCTGTGGCTGAAGTAGAGGCTGTTGAGGGGAGGGATGGCGAAGGAGGTGCCGTAAAATATCTGTAAAATTGGTTTTGTCATACACACACACACACACACACACACACACACACACACACACACACACACACACACACACACACACACACACACACACACACACACACACACACACACACACACACACACACACACACACACACCACTCTTTCACACAGTAACACATACACTTACACACACAGGCATGCATACATTAAACACACACACACACACACACACACACACACACACACACACACACACACACACACACACACACACACACACACACACACACACACACTTTTGGTATGTGTGTAAATCTGAATCTCATCCCCAAAACGCACACACACACAGTCGTGTGGCTCCTTGGCTGGATAGATTTTACAGTCCTCACGGCCCCTCACTCACACAGCCAGAATCTACTGCTACTGCCTCTTTCATTCACCCGGCACAGGGACTTAACCCTTTGATGCCAGATACTGCATAGCGCAACATTGACACCTGCGTCTAAGGCTCATTTTTTATTTATAATTTATTAAACGTTTTGGTATGTTAGAACTGAGTGAACAAGTTCTAATGTGCGATTAGGTTTTTAGGTTATAAATGCGTAATTAATTTCATGTTTTTATGTGCTTCAGAGGCTGAGATATTTACGTATGTTTTTATAGGCTGACAGTGTTTTCTTGCGTGTATTTTAGGCATCAATGGGTTAACACAGGCAAAAATCTCATGCACACACTCATGCACACACTCTAATGCCCACAGACATACGCATGAATTGCACTTGCACATACAGTGAGGAGAATAAGTATTTGATCCCTTGCTGATTTTGTTGGTTTGCCCACTAATAAAGACATAATCAGTCTTTAATGTTAATGATAAAATGTATTATAATATGGAGAGACAGAATATCAAAAAGAAAATCCAGAAATTAATTCTGAAGAATATATATTAATTGATTTATATTTCATTGAGGGAAATAAGTATTTGATCCCCTGCCAACTATTAAGAGTTCTGATCCCACAGATCAGATGGCACTTCCAATCAACTTGTTATCTGAACGGAACACACTTGTTAATAGTAACCTGCACAAAAGACACATTGAATCTGCAGAATCAGTCCATAGTATGAGTCAATCAATCAAATTAAACTCACCAACATGGAAAAAGACCAAAAAGCTGTCAAAGGATGTCAGGGACAAGATTTTAGAACTCAACAAGGCTGAAATGGGCTCCTGGATATTCAGGAGGAAACTGTTTGTGCATTTCTTCCAAATTTTAGGACATACAAAATCATAATCAATCATGAATCTTAGGCCTGTCTGTGGTTCCATACAATATTTGACCTTGTGGGGATTCAATAACCAGAAAAACAGAGATAAAGCACCCTAAAACTGGATGGAAAGAGCTAGGAAATTATCTCAAGGCAGCTGGGACCTCAATCACTAAGAAAACTATTGGAAACACTTAATACCACAGCAGATTAAAATCCTGCAGTGCATGTATGGTACCCCTGCTTCAGAAGGAACCTGTTCAGGCTCACCTGAGGTTTGCCAATAAACATCAAACTGGATTAGGATATGATTGGGAGGTGCTGGAATCAGATGACACCAAAATCAAACGGTTTGGCATCAACACAACTCGATGTGTTTTTAGGAAGAGAAATGCTGCCTATGATCCCAAGAACAACACCTTCTCCAACATCATACATGAAAGTGGTAACATTATGTTTGAGGTTGTTTTATCTGGCCAAGACACAGGACAACCTCACATCGTCAAGAAATAGATGGAGGGAGACATGTAAACGTACAATGCTGCATGCAAACCTCTTTCCCACCACCACTAGACTGAAGGTGGGTCATGGATTGGCCTCCTAATATGATAATAATCCATAACATACAGCCCAAGCAATGAAGGAGTAGCTCAAGCAGAAGCACATTAAGGTCATGAAGTGGCCTAGACAGTTTCCAAACATTAACCCTATAATAATCCTGTGGAGGGAACAGAAGCTCCCATTTGCCAAGATACAGTCATACAACTTAAATGATTTAGAGATGATCTGCAAAGAAAAGTGGACAAAAATCCCTTCTACTATATCCACAAACATTGTCATTAACTGAAAAAAAGATCTGACCTCTGTACAAGAATACAAGGGCTTTGCCACAAAGTATTTTGTCTTCTTTGACTAGAGGGCTCAAATACTTATTTTCCTCAATGGAATACAAATCAATTAATATATATTCTTCAAAGTTATTTTCTGGATTTTCTTTTTCATATTCTGTCTCTCAATATTAGAATACATTTTATCATTAATATTATAGACTGATCATGTCTTTATTAGTGGGCAAACCAACAAAATCAGCAAGGGATCAAATACTTATTCTCCTCACTGTATATGGAGGACGCACACATATGCGAGCACACACACACTAACACACACACACACACACACACACACACACACACACACACACACACACACACACACACACACACACACACACACACAAACAGTGCACTCGTTTTCACTCAAACACACTATCTCACACACAGACACTATCTCGCACATAAATAATCATTACGTTAGGCAATTAGCCAGTCATTCACAATGCAAAAAAAACATTAAAAAGAGAGAAATTATTAGCGTCTATTTTATCTCTGTGTTTTTGTTTTGCCCCCCAGTCTCCTTGCTCATTGTCACCGTGTGTGGCTCTGCTAATTATGCCCTTTTAGAATTGGACAAATCGAATGACTGAAGTGATTAAATCTGAGCCGTTATTTGTAATTGTGTACATGATGTTAGCCGCTGCGCGCGGTGGTGACGGGAAAGCCAGATGTTCAAGACACTTTGATGTTTTCCCAGCTCGGGGCTGCATTACACAAGTGCATGCGCACACGCACACACACACACACACACACACACACACACACACACACACACATATCCATGCACAGTACAGTACATCCAAACTCAGATACATACATATACATTGCCTTTGGACTAAGATGATGAGATAGTTGGAAACAAGATGCCAAAGATATGCAACACAAACACACTCTCACTCTCACTCTCTCTCTCACTCACACACACACACACACACACACACACACACACACACACACACACACACACACACACACACACACACACACACACACACACACACACACACACACACACACACACACACACACACACAACTAAGAGCAACGTGACCAGCCAGACCTAGAAAGTGCATGTTAAATAACTCCCCTTGCAGCCAATTTTCTCTCAAACACTTCTAAAGAGCAATGAAATATTCTTTACTGGTGGACATACATCGCAGTGACTTCAGGGTTTTTTTCCCTTCTTTTTCCTGTATGGCTAAGCATTTTTGTTAGAGGACTGTTGGGAAGAATGTGATGACGACGACGATGATGATGATGATGATGATGATGATGATGACAGCTTGCCTTTCATTTCAGGTAAATTTTGCTGCCCCAACTACTACACAGAGCTGTGTGATGCACAGAGCTAAAAAATACTCGGGGTGTAATGGAGATATCAAAGCAAGAGAGAAGGGAGTCACTAATCAAACACAGCAGATTAACTCATAGCAGGGCATGTCTTTGCTGCCTTGGATGCCTCTGTGGCTGCGTGCAGGCAGACTGGGCCCGGGCACAAAATCATCTGAAAGGGCCCCCCTCTCAATACATACAATGTAATGGGGTCCCAATTCTGGTGCCCCTCTTTCCCTGGGCCTGGGGCAATGTCCCCTTTGCCCCCCCATGACGGCTTCCCTGGCTGCGTGATTCATTTGCAGTTTGTACCCTCTGCTGCTGTTAATTAGAGCATGGGGTACCGGAAGACATGTGAAGCTGTGCAAAGTATTATCATTGGCTTGGAACTGAAAGGTTTGATGGGGGGGGAGGGGGGCACAGTGTTTCAGCTGAAGAAGCATAACAACCCTTGGTGTTGGCAACTGAGGAATACTGGAACTTGTTTTCCAGATCACATTACACTTTAGGCTGATGTTTTTATTCAAAGCGACATACAGTTGTTTTGGAGCCAGGGTATTGGTTACAGTCACTGGAGCAATGTGGAGTTAGGAGCCATGCTCAAGGCCACCTCCACCATGGATGAGGGATAGAAGACCACCTGCATTCTGTTTTGGGATTCCAGCCTGCAACCTTTATAAAAACTTCTTAACCGATAGGCCACAATTCCCTAGCCTGGGTATCGAGACCTCCAAGCTCTGTAAGCATTTGGTCCCAGAGCAGGCTAACAGTCCCTCTGATGTGATGAAAGATTGTGCTGACTACTACTAGTGTCAGTGGAATAAGGCTGCTTGGTTCCTGCTGCTCCAGACACACAGCACTGCAGGGTGGCCGCGGGTCCTTAAAAAGTCTTAAATTTCATTTTCGCCAAATAAGGCCTTGAAAAGTCTTATTTTGTCTTAAATTTTCAACCCAAATGTCTTAAATTTGTGGAGCTTAATTTAGGGAGGAATAATTATGTCAGCCATGTGATTAACTTCGCGACTTGTAGCCATGTAGTGTAATTTAGAACGCATTATTGAATTTTATTTAGTGTAAAGTTTCATTGTGTATAGTTTTGTGTTTTCAAACGGCTACATTAATGTAAATAACCAATTGGTTTTTGTGCTTCATTTGAACCTGTGTATGATCTTGCGAGTTGGTCCTAATTTCATTTGGAAAATGGTATTGAAAAGTCTTAAAATGTCTTAATTTTGACTTGCTAAAACCTGTAGACACCCTGGCACTGCAGTATGGTGCTTTATTGACAAATCCATCAGTTTTGACAGCCAGTCTGCCTCTGTTTAAGTCTTCCAGTCAGCCTCCAGACATACGGAATCGTACACTGTCTGTGTCTGTTCCCATGTGCTCCAGTATTCTCTGCTCAACAGACGTATACTGTACGAGTACTGTGTGTCCCTGTAGTGTGTACTCCTCTGCTCACTGGCACTTCGTAACTTCACAGGTTCTGAAGAGAAGAGGACAGGAGAGCTAGATGTGTCCTGTTTGTTGGACATGAAGCAGTGATTATAGGTAGCCTGACTCTTGCCAGACCCTCTTGTATTTCCAATCAGCTTCGTGAGTTCACATAAGGGTCTGGACGACACACGGATTCACCCTGATCCCAAACAAAAATGTAGTACAACAGCAATACAGTACAAACAGCACCCATCCTTCACGCACTACAGGCCAGAATCATACACATGAGCAGACAGGCGCCACTCACTCTCTTGAGCAGATGATTATTTGAATGCCTTGACAACAGCATCAAAAACTTCAAGGTGGTTCATGGGTATGAATGCAACAGCCGTATGACACCAGGCAAAGAGCTGCATGCGGCTTGCAAGCCACAGGTTAGCCACCGCTGATTGAGGCCACATGACTGTATACCATATGCCTGGGATGACACGTGTAGGTTTACATACACAATGCATTGTGTGCATGCCAAAAAAGATTTAATTCAGGTGGTCGGCATTTGTGACAGGGTGTATGTATGCATCAACATAAGGTCAGTTACAGTATAGATCATAGATCCATAGATCAGGTACAGTATATACAGTAAGTAAGAATACCTCATGGAGAAAAAATGTAAAAGTTGCAAATGTTAAACACAGCAGGTTGTGTGGTTATTTCCAGGTAAGAAGTAAAACTCTAAAAGATAGCAGCATAGTCATGCCAGGTGACTGCCAGACAAATTGAGTATACTTTCTGAAACTACAGTACATGTTATGTAATACTGTAATAGCTATGACGAAAATACTTGACTTTGAGCTTGACTCCATACTAAGGTGGATGCTGAGAACCTGGTGGCTGTCTTTATCTTTCTCTCTCTCTCTCTCCCTGCCCCTCTGGTGTAGGTCTGGACTGGGATGCAAGTCCTTTGATCAAACTTTTGAAGTTAACTTTTTCTTCACCAGCCCTTTGACAAGCTGTAGCCAGAAAGCTGTGTTGTAAGGATATCCGGTACAGTGCAGTCGTGTTGGATTTCATCCTGGCCTGAATGTGCGATGTACAGTACACACATATGGTACGGCCATTGATGTGGCTGTATTCGTTTGTGGATGGAGAAGAGTGGGCGTTTGTAGATGCATATGGCACTTGCATCGCTGAGTGTGTGTGTTTGTGGATGCATATGGCACACTCGTTGCTAAGTGTGTGTGCTTCCCCTCTCTCTCTCTCTCTCTCTCTGTGTGGGATAAAATAGCTGTGTTTGCCTCAGTCCTGGCCCGCTGGCCCGCTGGCCTGAGAGACAGAGGATTTTAGGGGGAGAGGAGGAGAGGGCTTGCTGGCCTGGACTTAAATGGCTCGCAGTCATGTTGTAGCGGCTGTTCCAAAGCATGGCCAAGCCTTTTCATCCTGTTGGTGGAATCGTCTCCATCTGTGCACACATTGCCGCTTCCCCTGCCTGCCTTTTGGCTCTGATGCTCCCTCTCTCCCTCCCTCTCTCTCTCTTTTTCTCTCTCTCCCTCTCTCTCACCCTCTCTCTCACACACTCTCTCTCTCTCACACACGGTCTCTCGCTGGCACCATCTCTCTCACACACAGACACATTTCTAAGATTTATTTTTGACAATTCTGCAAGCTTGGCTGTATCAAACCACCGTAGCTGTTTTCCAATCTCTGCACCACTCTGTCTCTTTCTCATTGGCTTGTTTTTTTTTGTTTGTTTCCTCATCTGTGACTCCTATTTAGTGCAGCTGTATGGCTGTGGCATTCACTTACTCTTTCACTCTCTCCGTTTCCCTCACACCGTCACACTTCAACTATCACATACACCCCCCCTCCTCTCTTTCCCTCACTCTATCTCTCTCTCACTCACGCCATCACACTTCGACTATCCCCTACATCTCTCTCTCTCTCTCTCTCTCTCTCTCTCTCTCTCTCTCTCTCTCTCTCTCTCTCTCTCTCTCTCTCTCATTTGTATGCAGTATCTTGCAGTGAAATTGAATTCAGATTGAAGGGTGCTCCACTGGCATCAGCTGTAATTATCCTCCACCCCTCCAAACACGCACACTCCTTCGCTCGCTCCTTCACACACACACGCATGCACATACTCTCACACTCTCTGTCTCTGTCTCTCTCTCTCTCTCTCTCTCTCTCTCTCTCTCTCTCTCTCTCTCTCTCTCTCTCTCTCTCTCTCTCTCTCTCTCTCTCTCTCTCTCTCTCTCAGCTACATTCATATAATAACTGCACGACTACACACACAGAAACGTAAGTAACTTTCCAAAAGATAAACATTCAAAATGGTGCAGAAATGTCAAGTGCCACAGCAGCAGATGAGACAGCTGTCTCCAGCTACTCATCATCACCCCTTGCTGAGTCCCCACTCCCAACCCCATCAACAACCAGCTACACTACTACCATGCCAACCAGGGTTGCTGATGGCTTTGGCCGGGCCCTGGTCGGGACCAAGTCATCTGTAAGGACCCCGCACTCAATACACACATTGTTGTAGGGACCCAATACTGGTACTACTCAATTCTGAGCCCCACCACTCTGGGCAAGGGACAACTGACCCCCTTTGTCCCCTCCTGTCGGCTTCCCTGATGCCAGCCTGCCCCTTCTCCAGGTTCAGACAACCCAATCCCAATCCCGCTTCTAGGGCCAAATAGCTCTTTTCCAACCCCTCATCTACTACCACAATATTGCCCCATTCCATGGCCTATCAACAGATACCTCTATTCCAACCCCTCCTACATAACAACAAAATGTTGCCATGCCAACAAGCCCCCGTCCACTACCACCAGATAGCTCAGTTTATTCCAACCCCTACTCCTCATAAACACTGCAATATTAGCCTGTGCCAAGCCCTCCTTGACTACCACCAGATCTCTTCACGCCAAGTCCTCTTTGACTACCACCAGATACCTTTATTCCATCCCCTCCTACAACAAAATGTTGCCCAATGCTAGTGGTTCCCAAACTTTTTCCACTGTGTGCGCACCCCCTTGCGCATTTCAATGTGTGTCGCGCACCCCCTAAGCGAATATCGCACAGTCGGACATTAAGCTGTCATTTTGGGTAATCCTCATTTCCAATAGACCTGACGTTTTTTCTACCATCATCACAATGGAACTTGTTACATGACCTGTCTAGGGGTTATAAATTACACTTCAGATGGACAATTTCAGCATACAATTCACCAAACAATTAAAAAGTACTTAACGTCTGTTAATGGTGTATAAAAACACACATCTCAGCCATTGTTCTATTCAGCTCGCCCATTCCAGTTTGGGAAAAAATGCCCCATGCCAACAAGCCCTCGTCCACTACCACCAGATAGCTCAGTTTATTCCAACCTCTACTCCTGCAATACTGCAATATTAACCCATGCCAAGTCCTCCTTGACTGCCACCAAATATCTTCATGCCAAGTCCTCTTTGACTACCACCAGATACCTCTATTCCAACCCCTTTTCTACACCACAATGTTACACCATGCCTGCCAACCAGTCCTCGTCCACTACCACCAATTACTTCATGCCTAGCCTTCCTCCACTAACACTGGAGACCCAGACCACTACCCCTCCTCCTCCACTCCAGCATCAGGCCCTCGGTACGTTTGCTGCAAGCTGTAAATTATGCGCGTCATCACGAGCAACCGACTGCACATACTTGCTGTTAAAGTAGTAGACCAACACGCAAAATACTGGTGGTATCATCCAGGGGGGGCAAAGAGCGCAGCACTGTGATCCGGAAACTGGGAACACGGACTGTAAGGAAAACAAAACAAAAACAAAAGGATGGACTCCCCGGGCAAGGAGACGATACTGCTAATGCTCCTACATTTGCACGCTCCTTTTTCAAAGTGCAGTGGGGAAGTAGGATCGCAAATGTTTGTCATTTCAGACAGACTCAATGAGACGCTCTCACACTACTTGAGCTGTATGTATTCAGTATGCATACTTGATATACCATATAGTGTATATTTATCTATATTGGCTGATATTGTGGATGAATGTGCATTATTATAAAGGAGGGGGAAAATGCCAACCCCTCTTCAACTACCGTCAGATTTTGAACACTACTAGGTTTTTGTTTTTTTAACACTGCTTGAGCTGTATTTATTCCGTATGCAGGTCTTCTGCCATAGTTAAATGAAGGGCTGGCCTGGGTGAGAAATAGGGCCCGGGCACTTTTGGCTTAAAGGGGACCCTCATAATTAGAGGCACAGAGCGGACTCACCGGTGGGCGCCGCACCCTTCTGGGCCCCTATTTTCAGAAATGTAAAAAAAAAAATTGTTTTTCTTTTTACATTTCTGAAAATAGGGGCCCAAAAGGGTGTGGGGCCCATGGGACATGCCCGCTATGCCAGATGGCCAGTCCAGCCCTGGTTAAATGTCACATCTCTTGCATGACCAGCACAGCAGGCACTCAGTCGCAAGTCTCATCAGCATTCACAGTGCAGGTCTGTTGGAGACGTACGAACGCACCGTGGAATCGCATTAATCCCACCGCATCCCATTCTATAGCTACTGTTCAGTCTGTTTAACTCAATGATACAGTCATTGGTTTAACCGTAAGGGGAAAAAAGCCACTGTGGTGGTATTTCATTAACATTATCAGGACAGTGAAGGCTATTGAATTGTATTACGTAGTGGTACGTAGTGGCTACGGTACGTTTCATGAATGTGTCCTTTCAAATCACAAAAGTTTGCATATCACAAGATTAGTGCATCCCCTGTTTACCGCTGTAGTGAAAGCACGTTTTGAAAGAAAAAGCATTTGATGGCATTGAGTCTTGCTTGAGTTCTCTGTCAACGTACCGTGGAATCGCATAAATCCCACCACATCACATTCTAGCTACTGTTCTCTTCAGTCTGTTTAGCCAAATGATACAGTCATTGGTTTAACCGTAAGGGGAAAAAAAACCCACTGTGGTTGTAAATCATTAACATTATCAGGACAATGAAGGCTATTGAATTGCATTACGTAGTGGTACTGTATGAGTTACTGGATTCGGTACGTTTCATGAATGTGTCCTTTCAAATTACAAAAGTTTGCATATCACAAGATTAGTGCATCCCCTGTTTACCGCTGTAGTGAAAGCACGTTTTGAAAGAAAAAGCATTTGATGGCATTGAGTCTTGCTTGAGTTCTCTGTCAACGTACCGTGGAATCGCATAAATCCCACCACATCACATTCTATAGCTAATGTTCAGTCTGTTTAATTCAATGATACAGTCAAGAAAGAAAAAAACCCACTGTGGTTGTAAATCATTAACATTATCAGGACAGTGAAGGCTTTTGAATTGCATTACGTAGTGGTACCGTATGATTGTTACTGGATTGGTTATGGTTCATGAATGTGTCCTTTCAATTCACACAAGTTTGCACATCACAAGATTAGTGCACCCCCTGTTTAGCGCTATAGTGAAAGCATGTTTTGAAAGAAAAACACGAGATGGCATTGAGTCTTGCTTGAGTTCTCTGGCCTTCAAGTTGAACAAGAGAACAAAAGCACACACATGATGCACAACAGCGGGAAATGTCTATGCTGCCCCGTGGCTCAGCTCTGTTGAAGCTCTCATGGCCACAAGCTCTTTCTAAATACACTAAGAGGCACTCTAAGCATCTGATGAGTGGAAAGCTGGCCATGGAGAAATGTAAATGAGAAAATTATCAATATTTCCTTTTGTTTGGCGCATGTAGTTTAACCCATTGATGCTGGATGTTGCGCTGCACAACATTGGCCCTGGCGCCTGGAGCTGCATGACGCAACATTCAGGGTCATGAGATTTGTGAGTTTTATTAAGAATCTTGGTATGTTAGAGCTGAATGAACACATTCTAATGCAAGATGAGGTCTTAGCTTCTAAAGCACATAAAAACATGCAATGAGTTGCATTTAAATGAGTTGCAATGAGTTGCATTTTATAGGCTGAGGGCAACTTTTCTTAAAAGGGCTTAAGCATTCAATAGCCTTTTTTTGCAGGTGCTTTAGGCGTCAATGGGTTAAGTATATTAAGTGTATCTATGATGCCCTCAGTAGTGTGTATGTAGACATCTCAATTTCATCCGCAATGACTCTGCCAGATGTGATGTCTGTCTCTGTCGGAGAGATGATCACTCATTCAGTACATGATGTGCTGTGCAGTGAATTAGTTTTTTACTGGGCTGATGTATTGCATCGTGCAACAACCATCATAGTGACTGTGTGAATATCTTGGATTAAGCCTTCAGGGAGTTAAAGCGTCTTGGTTATATTGCTCAGCAACTAGGGATGCAAATTAGCGATTAATAATTCATGAATCGTTAGTTGATTGCCTTATCGTTTGACTTACGATTAATAGATAAGAGGCGTTTTCCCCCAAAAATCTCAATGTTTCTCAAAAAAAGCACCTACTGAATATAAAAAATGTAAATTAAAAATTAGATAAAATGCTACATTTAAATGAATTCTATTTAAATTCTTTAATCCTAAAGTGATTTAAATATTCCCACTATTCACACCCCTCTTCACACCCTCCTCACCTGCCAGTTTCACCTGAGTCTCTTGTCAGTTGAATTGGCGATTAATTGTGATCAATGTTTTTTAATCGATTAACGCATTAATCGTTTAAAGTCAACAAATCGATTAATCGTTTGCATCCTGATCCCTATCAGCAACCCAATACACCTCCGGTCCTCCACTGCGCTGCAGTCTTGTGTTTGCCAGCTGTCCTGGCTCCACCAGACTGTTTGACAGCCACATATGCTCCCTTCACCACTACACTACACTGCTAGTGGACTTAACTACTGTAGACACACACCACAGCTGGTTGTTACTGTATGCTGCCTTAACGCGTTGTGCTTGTCGTCTGTCATTTCCCTGTCTGTCAATCGGCCTGTCCACTCCACTCCACTCCACTATACTCGGCATCTCATCTCAGCCGTGTCAGTCTGCGGAGAGCTTCGCCCTGGATGCTGTGGACAGCCTGGTGCGCTGTGGAGTCCTCGTCATGGAGGAGGTACTGTATACACACACACTCAACGCAACACACACGCATAGACACACACACACACACACACACACACACACACACACACACACACACACACACACACACACACACACACACACACACACACACACACACACAAAACACACATAAACATTCACACACTCAATACACACACACACACACGCACACAAGACACACATGGAACATTCACATACAGATACTGTACGTAACACACATACACTGGACGTACACACATTGATGGAAGACATTGACATTGACAGTTGATATGGAGGCAAATACATATTCACCCATGAAAAAAAACAATTCAGTACTATTTGTGCATGAGTGAATATTTCTCAGGCACATTTCATAGTCACATTCCATACGTAGATGTTTTTACCTACAGCAGCTCCCAGTATGTTAGTGTGTGTGTGTGCGTGCGTGCGTTCGTGCGTGCATGCGTGCGTGCGTGCATGTGTGTATGCAGTATGTTTGTGGGATTTCTTCTATGCATTGCTATTATTTCTGTGTGGTCTTGGTGGTAAAGTTGCAACTTTGGCATATTTCTTCATAGCAGATTCATTCATCTCCAATGACTTGGCCATGACCGTACACATGTTTTGCTATACTTCTTTTTACTACAGAGTGTGTTGCTGTCTCCTGCTCTCAGTTGCAAATGTGTAACTCCTTGTATGCTTCACAGAGCAAAATGAGAATGTTTAAACAAAAGTTTACCATTTGTGATTACTGTTTTCAAATCAATTCAGCCGACCTCCATCCCTGGCCGAAACTAAGCTCATGTAATACCCAACCTGCTAGCAGTGCAGAGTTAGAAATGGAACCATCGGATGTAAAAAAAATGTAAAAAAAAATGGTATAACTCAACTGTTTAAAGGGGCTCTATGCAGGATTAAAAGTGAAATTAATCACTGTCCCAAGTCAGCCGATGCTTATTTGAGTCATTAGTAAGTCAAGGATGACTCTCGCGACCACTTTCACGGTCCGCTGTCAGAGAACCCCAAATGTAACTTTTGACAGAGCGACCCGCTACGAGTGTCGTGGGAAACACTTCTCATACGAAAAATCGCTTTACATACCGTATTCAGATTTGGTATCAACTGCTGGCATTCCGTGATGAAAAACATTCTCATAGCGAGTTTTAACGAATTTAAACAGCATTTTTTCATGACTGTAGATTTTGAGACGGGCATGCCACGGGCACCGCGCAAACTACATAATCCTACCTTGTGCCCCTTTAACTGTTGAGCTGGAAAATTGACTTGTTTCCCAATAAACTTAAGTGTGTCTTGTAAAGGAAAACGGGTGGTACATCACTCGAAATGGGTATAAGTGTTCCTGGTAGTGAGCTACCAAGTTCATTTGTCCAAAATGTCGACCCTAAAAGGCTTTGGTCTAGACTGGAAGGCTAGAGGGCTAGGCTGTGAGCCCATCAGATGGCCTCATTACCCCATAGACTAGTGTTTCCCAACGGGGGCGGTACAGCCCACCAGGAGGCATTGGAAAGCTCTAGAGGGGCCTTGAGAAAGATACAGCGGAGAGGGGGCGGTACTTAGTTGCCATTGGGGGGCACTAGTCCATTTAAGTTTTTAATACTAAGGGGGGCGTTATCAGTCTTGTGAAGATGTCAAGGGGGCATTAGGAGGCTTGTGAGGAGGCCAAGGGGGCGTTTCTTCAAAAATGGTTGAGAACCACTGCCATAGACAGTCTGTTTGGTGGAGCAGTCTGTTGGTCTGATTAAAGAAGTTGTTCCCACCAGGCCAGCCAAGTGACCAGAAGGGATAGATCAGACAGACATTTAAGATTGTCCATAAAGGCTCTAAACCACCGTCCAGGGGACCAGGCAACAGCACTCTCTGCAACAGTCGGGCATTAAGACATTGGATAAACAGCTTAGGTGGTGAAACATGGGGAGTTGTTAAGCCTTGCCTTGATGATAAGGGTTTTAACAAGATATCAAATGGTGTTGAATTCAAAACTTGGTGAGGGCACTGTTTTTACTAGGTAATTTGTATTCAAGTATTTGTCTCCATTTATGTCAGACCTAACATGACCTGTGTCATCTGCACAGTGCAATGTGTATGTTTGTGTGCCTTACTGCCTGCCTGTCTGTCTGTCCATCCGTCTGTCTGTCTCATCTGTGTGGGCTGCAGGTTCCCCGTGAGACGCCGGTGTGTGACATCATGAAGAGGCAGGGTGCTCTGACGTGGAGCGCTGCCGACGAATCAGAGAACAGCGACTCAGACTGTGAAGAGCACGAGGCTCGCTCCTTCAAGGTACAAAGGTGTACCACTAACACCAGTGGTTCCCAAACTTTTTCAGCGGGGACCCCCTTTTGAACTGCAGAATATTTTTGCGACCCCCCCACACCCACTATAGTCTTAGCCTTGATTGCCTGAGTCATTTTTTTTCCATTAATATTGGTAGATTTTCCATTAATAGTTTGTCCGGTAATGTTGCTAGAAATCAACCGGACAGCAAATCTATAAACCACACAAGTGAATGCAAGTCCCTTTTGTCCGCGACTCCCCTTCAACACCTCCGCTACCCCTGTAGGGGTCCCGACCCCCAGCTTGGGAACCACTGCACTACGCTATTACGCCATCCAGTTCTCTTCTGGGTAAGATGTTACTGTAGTTTGGTGGCCTTCAAACTCGCAAAAAGGACATGCAGGAGATCTCTCTGATGGTCCAGTGACTAAGAAGACAAGGACTACACACTGTGCTCACACTCAGGGCTATTTGTAGACTTGCACAAATGGTGCTGGGTGCACCTTATGCTCACACATAGTAAGTACACAAGTATGTTCAGTTTGTACACACACACACATACACCCATACATACAAAACCACCCACACACACACACTTTTACACACTTTTACACACACACACACACACACACACACGTACACGTACACGTGCGCGTACACGTATACACATGCTATAACGACTCATAAATGTATTGGTGCGCATACACTAACCCACATGTACACAGACCCACATACACAAAGCCCCGCCACACACACACACACACACACACACACACACACACACACACAGTGGCAAGGACATGGCAGGCAGGACTCAAGGGTATTGCTGTGACGGGGAACACACACGACTCACAGCATTTTCTCTATCAGACCACGACAAGAAAGGGACTTGCTGTCGTGCCACCCGGGTTGAGGGCGGCCCCTCAAAGCTAGCAAATGTACCAAGAGTCCTTTTGCAAAGGTGTGCCTTTGACGCTGTTTGAATTCAAGTGTCATAGCGTCATTCAAGAAGCTTTGTCACGGTGGTGTAATTCCCTGTAAATCTTCACATCCTGACCCCCTCGACTCGAGGCGTCAAAGTTAATTGAAGTGGCTCTGAAGGTGTTTTTTTGAAATCGTGAACCTAGTAAGACATCGCATGATGTAGATCTGATGAAATAAGTGACGAGGATGGATACAATGAGAACCTTTTGAGAGTTTGAGAGCACTCACTTCAAGAATACTTGGAAGATGTATGAAGTACATTATGTCTTGAGGTTAGATTAACTATCAAGTTCTTTTGTTTCAGACATGTAAAAGTTTGTTATCTTTTACCTGACATGTTTCATCGGTGAAACTTCCGTCTTCATCAGAGGGTCACATGGATGTTGTGTGACGTCACACCTCCACAACATCAGTTCTTTTAAAGCACGTCACACTTCAACATCCATGTGACCCTCTGATGAAGACAGAAGTTTTGTCAGGTAAAGGTAAAAGATAACAAACTTGCATGGCTGAAACAAATGAACTTGAAGAATACTTAAAGAATACTGGGAAGGTTTGGATGGACATGCTGTCCATCATGCCATGCCAAGTGAGGCATCAGATTTAGTATTCGCACACTGTTGTCCACACTGCCTGTACTCACGGAAGCCGACAGGGGGGACAAAGGGGTCACTTGTCCCGGGCCCAGGGAGAGAGGGGGTCCAGAATGGGATCCTCATTACAGTATATGTATTGGGTTTGGGGCCCTTTCAGATGTCTTTGTCCTGGGCCCAGTCAAAGCTGTCAGCTGTCAGGCCCTTTCAGATGGATATACAGTATGTGTTCATGTTCTTGATATTGTGTCCTTTGTGGTGTGCGAGTTGGATGTAGTGAATGGTTCTGGTTTGTGGATTCCTATTTAACGGTGTATTCATTTGGTGTGTGTGTGTGTGTGTGTGTGCACATGTGCAAGCGTGCGCATGCAAGCTTGTACATGTGTGTTGAATGCTGTCTCTCTGCCCCGCAGCTGAGTCACCCGACCCAGTGTCCAGACATGCTGTTCTTCCTGTGCAGTCTGCTGAGTGTCCAGCTGAGGGCGCTGTGCTGGGCCGTCCAGGCCTTAGACCATCTCAACACCCCACTCTCGGGTACAGCACTCACAGGCTGATGGCACCCCATTATCACACACACACACACACATAGGCACATACGCACGTATGCACATGCACACACACACACACACACACACACACACAGTCACTCATACGAACATACACACACACATAGTCAGTCATACACACTCACACACACATTATCATTCACAGTTTCTCTCTGCAATTCTTAGTTCATCTGCAGCCTTGCCTCCCTCTTTTGCAGTCTCTTTCTCTCTCTCTGTCACACACACACACACACACCAAAGGAGCCAGCCATGCCAGGACTATTCAACAAAATGAAGTATTACCCTATGTCTAAACTAGACTTAAAGCAAATTATATTTTATTAATTATAGGTTTCTTTGTTACTTCCATAGCGTCTGTAGTTTTTTTTTCACATACTCACTCATCCATGCAAGGTCTGCCCTTCTTTCCGATGGCGTGGGCTTTCCGAAGCAGCAACTCCATGCAGATGCGCCAGGACTTAGAAAATGTCAGACGACTTGTTTCTAGTTTGTACTATTATGAATATTCCAGAAGAGGTGTTGTTTCACATCCATGACCAAGGGCAATGCTGTACTTTGCGCATCAGTCCTGCATTGAATATTCCCAGACGGAGACTTTCACAGGCATAATGAAGACACTAATTAAAGTGCTCTCCACACAAAGACAAAAATATGTTGTCCTCACAATCACATAGGCCTTACATTTGTGCCCTTGCACAACAAGGCAAGCTCAGTGTGCATGGTTGTTTCTAGT
The DNA here is from genome assembly GCF_034702125.1 of Engraulis encrasicolus. NCBI lineage: Eukaryota > Metazoa > Chordata > Actinopteri > Clupeiformes > Engraulidae > Engraulis > Engraulis encrasicolus. The sequence goes on along the minus strand of NC_085859.1, from coordinate 39,028,870 downwards.
TCTGATGTGGGTGTGTGCATCTTGGTATGCATGGTTGATAGAGAGAGATTGTGTGTGTGTGTGTGTGTGTGTGTGTGTGTGTGTGTGTGTGTGTGTGTGTGTGTGTGTGTGTGTGCGCCCATCGCCCCCCTCCCATGCACCATATTGACCCCCCCTCCCAATCTGTCTCTCCTCCCCCCTCCCCTCCTCTCTGCAGTGCCTGAGTGCGTGACCCAGCTGCACGCTGCTGTCCAGGACCTGGCCAACACGGACAGGCACCATCAAGGTGAGACACACACTAGCCTTCATCTACACGTGCACGCCACACACACGATCAAGGTGAGACACTAGCCTTCATCTACACATGCAGTATACACGCCACACACACTATCAAGGTGAGACACACTAGCCTTCATCTATTTATGCAGTATACACGCCACACACACCATCAAGGTGAGACACTAGCCTCCATCTACAGTACACATCCACACCACACACACCATCAAGGTGAGACACTAGCCCTTATCTATACATATACACACACCACAAAAATCAAGATACTGCTGTTGTGGTATTACTGTCTACACCCAAACCACGGTTTCAATGGAGAAGTGCTGTATCTCGTGTGATATACTGCGTTCTTGGCTAGTACGACGAAACCGCTTAAAACAAAAAAGCGCAGTATAATAATTTTTTATCGTTTTTTTCTGAAACGGGACAAAGTTGGACCAAAAAAATTTTAACACAAGAAAAAGAAGCCAATTTCCGGTCTGGTCATTTTCGACCATTTTCAAGATACTGCGTTCTGAAATTGTAGGGCAGTATACATATACACACCACACACACCATCAAGGTGAGACACTAGCCTTCATCTACATATGATACACACCACACACACGATCAAGGTGAGACACTGGCCTTCATCTACACATGCAGTATACACACCACACACACTATCAAGGTGAGACACACTAGCCTTCATCTATTTATGCAGTATACACGCCACACACACCATCAAGGTGAGACACTAGCCCTTATCTATACATATACACACACCACAAAAATCAAGATACTGCATTCTGTTGTGGTATTACTGTCTACACCCAAACCACGGTTTCAATGGAGAAGTGCTGTATCTCGTGTGATATACTGCGCTCTTGGCTAGTACGACGAAACCTCTTAAAACAAAAAAGCGCAGTATAATAATTTTTTATCGTTTTTTTCTGAAACGGTTGAACGGGTGAAAAGTTGGACCATTTTTTAACACAAGAAAAAGAAGCCAATTTCCGGTCTGGTCATTTTCGACCATTTTCAAGATACTGCGTTCTGAAATTGTAGGGCAGTATACATATACACACCACACACACCATCAAGGTGAGACACTAGCCTTCATCTACATATGATACACACCACACACACCATCAAGGTGAGACACTATACTAGCCTTCATCTACACATACCGTACACACCACACACACACACAGTCTCTGCTCCTCTCTTTTCACATGCTGCATGCATGTAGACACATGCACACACACATACACACACACACACTTTCTATCTTTCTTTTTCACTGTATTTGACTATACTCTATCATGCATGAACATGCACACACACACACACGCTATCTCTTTTTCGCTCAGACTCTTGACTTTGCTCTATCATGCAAGCACACGTGCAAATGCGCACACACATACACGCACACACACTGCTTGACTTTGCTCTATCATGCAAGCACACGTGCAAATGCGCACACACATACACGCACACCAATTTATCTCATTTTCACTCTGAGCCGCTCACACACATCATACACACACGTACACTTCTCGCATTTGTAGTCATTAGTCTGATGTACGCTCCCCTGTCTCCCTCAGCCTTGTGGATTGCTGACCCGGTAATTCAGGCCATATATCAGGCTGCTGAAGCCCCAGAATTGTCACTTACACACATGAACACACATTCTACTCTACGCGTTCACACAGACACACGCATGCACGCACACAGGCACACACTAACTTATACATTCACTCACTCACACATAATAGACACACACACACACACACACACACACACACACACACACACACACACACACACACACACACACACACACACACACACACACACTCACACGCTCTCTCTCTCTCTCTCTCTCTCTCTCTCATACATACACTAAAACACCCACTGCGATTTTTATTTCTGAATAGGTCACCCTGTTCAAAAGCGGAATAGAGATTCAGCTGACGCCAAAGTTTAAGTAATATCCCAGTAATGGGCATCTTAATAGGCACTGAAAAAGCTGGCCAGGGCTCAGGGAGAAAAAAAACAGGCTGGTGTCCTGCCGACATGACCTATCTGTCAAGATGAGCTACAGAGCGCTACTGTACTGTACTGTACTGTACGAGATGTTAGAGTTTGGGTTATGTTAACAGACTACCGGTGGCTCATTTCAGCAAAGCAGCCCATTTCGGCAGAACAGCAAACTCTCTCTCTCTCTCTCTCTCTCTCTCTCTCTCTCTCTCTTTCTCTCTCTCTCTCTCTCTCCGGTCCGGAAGCGTGCCCCCTTGTCCCCTGTGGAATGGGATCGGAGCGTTCCAGAAAACTCAACCACCCACCTCTCCTCTTAAAAAAAAAAAAAACAAAACAAAAACCTGCAAACGGCAGTATCAGTGATTAGACTTGGCAAGAAAAACGGCCCCGATCTGCAATCTGTTGTTGATCACATCTGATATACCACGAGTGTGCGGGGCAGCGAATGAAATGAAGACAAACAAAGTGTAATTGCAAATTTTATGGATGATTTGTCGCCATGGAAACTCCCTGCCCCGTGAGGTCAGCTGATCTGCACGCCGTTGCTTTTTGGAGGAAATGACCCACGTTCAGTAGTGTGAAATTGATTTTCTTACTTTTTATGTATCTGGTTTTTGTGTGGGCGTGCGTGCGTGCGTGTGTGCACGTGAACTGTGTTTAACAGAGAGCTCTTCCTTGGACTTGGTGAAGACCTCCGTACGTACTCTGATTGACCTTGGGGTGAGTCGATCATTAAGTATTTCAATAACAGGGGCGGGGTCCCTTCCTTTTCCAAGTAATTGGCATTCAGACACTGTTCTTAATAGAGGTGTGTGTGTGTGTGTGTGTGTGTGTGTGTGTGTGTGTGTGTGTGTGTGTGTGTGTGTGTGTGTGTGTGTGTATCAGGCATATGTGCGTGCATGCATTGACTGATTAACTGATCACATTGCCAATCTGCAGCATATTTCCAATAGTGTTTGGATCGTGTGTGTGTGTGTGTGTGTGTGTGTGTGTGTGTGTGTGTGTGTGTGTGTGTGTGTGTGTGTGTGTGTGTGTGTGTGTGTGTGTGTGTGTGTGTCAGGTTCTGACCGAGGAGGGAGAGGGCAGCTGTGCCCGTCTCCAGCTGAGTCCCTCATTCCAGCTGAAAGACAACCGGGAGACGCTGCAGAAGTTTGTTGCGCAGTTTGTCTACAACTAACACTGACACACTCACAATCACAATCACTCCATCACACACACACACAAACAAACAACAGCTTCAATCACTCACACTGTCTGCTACGCGCGCACACACTCCCACACAAATTCATGCACTTAACTTCTGCTCAGTGACACTCTCATTCATATTCTGTGTTACAGTACATCTTTGTATACCAACTACAACACACACACACACACACACACACACACACACACACACACACACACACACACACACACACACACACACACACTCACACATATTTGTTTCATCACTCTCAAATCTCTCTCTCTCTCTCTCTCTCTCTCTCTCTCTCTCTCTCTCTCTCTCTCTCTCTCTCTCTCACACACACACACACACACACACACACACACACACACACACACACACACACACACACACACACACACACACACACACACACTTTCATTTGTGCAGCATAATAATTGGATTTGGTGCAATCGATAAAGCACTGCATTATTGTTCATTACTACGTGGAGGTCAGTCATCATTGTTTCCCGTTATTTGGCAGCTGTAGCTTTAGCCAACACGCCAACCATGTTACAATTTCATGTTATGTAATGTTACACGAGCCATTTTACTATCATCTTTTATTTGCTTTTATAAAAATGACTGTGTATGTTCTATTATAAGAGTGATTATGTTTGTTCCTTGTACATTCTTTGTGCAGTGTGTCCCCACTTACCTACTGAGCCAAGAATACTTGTTCCTTATATTATAAAACAAATAGAAAAAAGGCTAACACAAACGTCCTCTTTTTTCATTTTAATTCAATTTTTTTCTGTTCCGTCCAATTCGATTTGACATTCTGAAATGCTACCCGTTTACTTGCAGTGAACACAATGCTTGAATAGTTACCACTAAGAGGACCTTTTGATTATGTAAGACCGTGTGTTTACAGTAAGCACAAATGTTTCTTTCACTGTAACAGAGGAAATGAATAAACGATGGGGACTGACCCAAGGTCGAGTGCGTGTAGCGTGTGTTTTGTTAAAGCGTTATATACATGATGTGACGGCTTGTCGAAGTGTCAATTGTGCTCAGCATGAGTACTGAATGTTCTGGAAACAGAGCTGGAACTTTAGTAATCCGCAGGGCTGGGCTGAGGGAGAAATAGGGCCTGGGCACTTTGGGCTTAAAGGGCCCCTCTAAGTTAGCAACGCAGAACTGACCTTTTTTGTTTGTTTGTTTTTACATTTCTGAAATTAGGGGCCCACGAGGGTGCAGGGCCCACCGGGAAATGCCCGCTATGCCAGATGGCCGGTCCAGCCATGGTCATCCGTCATGGCTGCATTGGGCTCAGCGGTTACAGTTGTCAAGCCCCATTCACACTCCGTCAGCTGCAATCATACTACTCCTTTGTCATTTACTCGCGTGCTCTCTTGATATATTCATGAACGTTTACTAAGTAATCAACTAATATTTTCGAGTATGGCCCAGGTACAGTCAATTTTGCAGCTAAAAATGTCTATTTCTGGAAATTCAAAATGGCAGACCATGGAGAAGATCCCCCTTTTCATGTATGAAAAATGCAATTTTCCCAGTCATAATGAATACTTCGAATTTGATGGTGGTGGTAAGTACAGTAGTCATGAAAAAGGTAACATTAGTGAATGGGAAGCATGAATTCTGGAAATAAACAACAAAAAATCTTACACAGTGCACCTTTAAGTCATCCGTCATGGCTGCCTTGGCCTCCTCTAACAGAGGTTACAGTTGTCACAGGTCCCTTTCACACTCCGTCGGCTGCAATCATACTACTCCTTTGTCATTTTCTCGCGCTGCTCTCTTGATATATTAAAGAATAAAAAAGAGTGCACATTTGTATGCAAGGTTGAAGGTAATAGTGCAATTCCTCAAACATGCTTGAAACATAAGTGTGCACACACACTTGATTGAAGGGAAGTATTTGTTTGTCTCCATCAACAGTAATGTGAAGGTGTAGCACAGGGGTGCGGCCCTTGAGACCCTTTTATCCGGCCCCCCAACATTGTTTTAACGTTACTGTATATATGCAGCTTAACATGAAATATGACATATTTTGTAAAGGAATCTTAGAAAATACATTTGCAATACAATTAAGTTATATTCAGTGGACCTAGAGAAAATGGGGTCTGTTTTAAAGGTGGCTGCTGTCAATATAGGCCTAAAGTGCAGGGGGAAATCCTGGTTTGTGTTCATAGTGCGCCCCTCGGAGTACTTTTACAGCCCTCAAATGAATTTGAAGTGCCCCCTCGAATGAAAAAGCTTCCCCACCCATGATAGCAGGATACTTGCAAAAAACAAGACAGCCTTGCCCTTTTTTCTCATCTAGAGTTTGGCACAATGGAACACAAAGAGAACAAACTTCATCAGTGAACTCCTTTAGTTTAGGGTATAGAGGTTCTACAGTAGGCCTACATATTAGACCATAGAGGCAGTTATCCAAACTGTGACTGTATCTCAAAGTCAAGGATTCTGGCCTTGGTAGGACATGAAACGCCCAGTGATTTGATACTCTTTGGTGAACTCTGCAGAGTATCCTATCACTGGGCGTTGCACGTCCTAGCAAGGCCAGGATCCTTGACTTTGAGATACAGCCAGAGAGTATGGTGGCCAACAGTCTCTAGTGCATCCCACCCTCCACATGATGATTATTTATGCCGCTCTTGCCACTAGACGTTTACAAGATTTGTCATTTGTCATCAATAACAAATTAAAATGAAAAATTGCAGTGTCTCTCTATGGTTGAGAGGCTGTTGCCCAAGATGCTTGAGACTGTGAAAATTGTGTCCACTTGGCATTAAGCTGAAGTTGTTTGTTTGTGCACATGCAGGCATTTTAACAAGATGAAAGCACACATGCAACTCCTTGTACAAAGTACATCATGTCTTTGCCCTCAAAAGGAAGTCTGTTTTTGTCCAATATTTATAACGTTGTGCTCCAGAGGTTAAGTGTTGGCACTGGGGTAACTGCTACAATCAGACCACACATTTCATCATCACTTACAGCCCTTAGTGTTGATCTTTTTTCATGACAGGCCCAAGTCTCAAGACCCTCCACATCACTCCACTATGATCGCTTCATGGGAAGGTAACGGCTCCCTCTGCTGTTTACACCAATTCATTACAAGATAGCACACAATGGCACAAAATCTTTATCTCCAGTTTCCCCCCCAAAAAAACAGACCACACTGTGTTTACAATGTCCTTTAAAAAGATATTTATTTTCGATCAACAAAACGCATTACCATATCTAGACAAATTTGCAGTCTAACAACAAAGCTGCCCAAGAAGTGCTCTCTCTAGTGACCAAATACCTCTTGTCCATGATCAGCGTATAAACGTTCTCAAGATTTATAGGCGGGCTGTATTTCACATGGTTGACAATAACAAGGCTCCTTCTAAAAGGCCTTGAGTGTGTCATTTCCAAGGTGTCCCATGTTTATGGTCCATCAGGAGCTGGGTCACAGGTGGGGTTTGAAAACGGCTCATTTTTATAGACTCATTAGAACCCCCTCTCTTTGGAGAGGTCATCGATCATAAAGCTTGTGTGTAAAAACTCACAGTGAGGTGAGGTGTTCGCATTACAGGACACCACCTAATAGTAGTGCTCTTCTCTTTTCTTTGCCGACGGTCGGCCACTTGGCTCCACACAGACATTTTGTTCGAGGATACAGAAGCACCGGCGGCGGCGCTGCTGTAAAAATGTATCAATTTTACAACACCTAAAATACCTCAATATTACAAGCTGGGCTGGCAATTTACAACAGCTGTAAAGAAAAATGTAGGCTCCGTGGTGTCTCCACTCCTTATAAAACCACCAGCCCCTGGTGTGTGTGTGTGTGTGTGCGCGAGAGAGATTCTGCAAGTGTGTGTACATGTGAGGGAGAAAGTGTGTGTGTGTGTGTGTAGAGAGAGGAGAGGAGAAGACAGAGAGGAAGGGAAGAGGGCAACGCTGGAGATAATGGCACTTTTAAATCAGGCGGCTGCTGCAGTGCGCTGCTGCAGAAGGGAAGGCAGAAGGCTCCTGTCACACCACCGTGTTACGGATGGCCCCAATCTCCTCAATCTGGCACTCCACCACATCCCCCTTCTGCAAGCACAGACACAGACACAGACAGATCACAGCTAGACACGCAAGTGCAGAGAGGGAAAGGGAAATGAAAGTAGTCACGGCACGCAATGCAATGTCTCAAATTCAATCACTGGCAAAGGACGTAGGAGACGAGACAACAAAACGGTGCAGATTCAGCAAAACACTTTGTCAGTTGGTTAGACATGTGTGGAGCAGGCCAACCCCTTGGCAGGTGATCTCTAACACGACACAAGAAGACACACAGTCGCTTTATCTGTCACTCATACTTCAAAAGAAATGTGTACTGTCTATACATGCTCCATGTTCACAATCAGAGGTGCCAATCCAGAGAATAAAAAAAATATACACAGTACTTTGCTATTTTGCACTACACTTTTCTTCTATTCTCTCTGGTAAAAAGCCTTGACGTGTGTTCTTTAACAGTTGATTTGATTCATTCATTGATCTACCTGTCTAATGATGTGTATGCGTGTGCTCATTAAAAGCTGCTTAGAAAGGTTGGATGAAATGAGATGTGCGTCGTTAACACGCCTACTCACAATGAAGTTCAACTGTCTCATTATCCGCATCAGATAAGCAGCTATGATCTTGTAAAACCATAAATTACTGCCTAATATGGTGACTACCGGTAATATCCTTAAAGTGAAGTGCAACTCCTTTTGATGTATTATTTACATCTAAATGACTAAGAAAACACTTTGATTTAAAGTTTTTTCCAAGGCTGTTGTTGCTTTTAAACAAAATGATTCAAATGCGCTTCACCATCCTGGCTTGATGAGTTCTGGGGCTGTTATAAAGAGTTTTAACGTGACGGCACCCCACTAATTAAATTTTCCTGCATAGACACTCAATAATAACTCATCACTTCCAGTCCCCAGTTCTTCTCCTCTCAACACCATCTGACTTTGTGTCCCTCTCTCTTTTTCCGTGCAAAAAAGGCCCGTTTCAGCGGATCTAATCAGCGTTCTAATTAGTCCGCTGATTTAGCCGTCCGTGTAGCCAGCTGAAGCCCAGAGACAAGAGGCTCATTGTAAATTGCTCTACCATGGCGCTCGCTCGCAGGTGATAATGAGTGAGGATCTGGAGAGGGCATCTTAACCGCTGAATTGTGATTCCTGCTTAGGCCCACAATTAACATGTCTTGTTGACAATATTCATGGTGTGTGTGTGTGTGTGTGTGTGTGTGTGTGTGTGTGTATGTGTATCAATGGCAGGTGTGGTCCGTCAGTGGTTCTCAACCTTTTTTGAACGAACGCCCTCTCGACCTCATCATAACCCTCCAAACACCCCCCCAGTATTAAAAACTATAGGGCTCCCTATAGGGCTCCCCAACGCCCCCTGGGGGTGCTGTACAGTCCCCTTTGAGAAACACTTCTCTAGGTGCACATGTTTGTGTGTACTGTATGCTCACAGTTATCTTATGCACGTATCTGTTGTGACAAAGGAATGCATGAATGTTTACATGGATGCGTTTACATGGATGCCCGTGATCTAGATTTGGGTGCATTTTATGCTTTAGTAGTTCATTCAATCCTTACGCCTGTTCAGTGTAATGACAAAATAAAAGGCCACCTCCTCCGCTTGTGCCTGTTCACTGCAGGCACAAGCAAAGGCAAAGCAATAAGTCACCCCCTCCCCTCACCTTAAGGAACACTGGAGGCTTCCGGAACACTCCTACGCCTGGAGGAGTGCCGGTCAGAAACACATCTCCAGGAACCAAGGTCACAAACCTACACGCATTCAAAAACAAAGACATCGCTGTCAACACATGTTACATTCCATTTAGGTATAGGGTGCTTTTTCTCCCAGTACTGTCACGATGTCACAGCGGGCAGTCATGGCAGGTACTGTAAGCGGTTAGGGCTTCAGACTTGTAGCCCAAAGGTTGCCTGTTCGACTCCCGAGCTGCAAGATTGGTGCGGGGAGTATTTGATCAGTACTCTCCCCCATCCTTCTCCATGACTGAGGTACCCTGAGCATGGTACCGTCCCGTCGCACTGCTCCCTTGGGGCGCCATTGAGGGCTGCCCCCTTGCATGGGTGAGGCATAAATGCAATTTTGTTGTGTGCAGTGTTAATTTGTGTGCTGTGGACTGCTGTGTCACAATGACAATGGGAGTTGGAGTTTCCCAATGGACTTTCACTTTTGTAGGACAATGATTAACAGGCTGGTAGCGTATAGTGGCATACAGACTTGGATGGATCGGTGGATGGATAGATAGCTGGGAAACTGAATGAGTGACACATCCACACAGAACATAAGCTACAAAACAATGTGAAACAAAAGACAATTGCAGAGACGTGTTTGTTTTCATCTTGTAGTAACATTCCGGTGGACGATATATTGAGGAATTTCAGAGGAACCACTTGTTTTCAGATAACACAAAGCATACAAACTAAAAAAAAGTGGCAATATTTCCAAAGAAGTGTTTGTGTGAGTGAGAGGGCCCCATTCCACAAAGGTCAAGGCCATGACTGAGTCAAAGACGTCTCCGCGAAAGCACGCAGCCAGTTTGCAGCTTCAGCACAATTCTAAAACTACAGGCAGTTCTGCGGTGAGAACCACCACAATCTACAAAGGAGGAACTGCTTTTTGAGGTCTAACCACAATGCAGAGATTGCAATAACTAAGAAAATCCCAACCAGCAGTTATGTTTAGACAGTGATGTGTTCAGTTATCTTGGCCTTTGTGGTGCCTCTGACACATTTTGACCACATAACACCCTTTGGTCGTCTTGATTATATTGCATTTCTTGGGTCACAAGGTAATGAAAAAAGGAGTCGCAGACAAGCCTTGTGTGCGCCTCCTTTTTTCATTATCTCGAGTGATTACTACTTTTTGGGAGTGGACGCACCAAGCAATACACGGGTCTACAGGTGCAGATGCCGACCTTTGTTGGTTTTTGTCATTTATTGGGTCACAAGATAAAATAGGGTAGAGCGGCCATTCGATGATTGCCTCCGAAATGCATCTTTTAATATGTTATCGTGAGTAACTGTAGGAGACAACTCCCTCTCCCTATTCATTTACCACTCGAAAGAGCGTGGTGTGTGGAAGATAATAATGTTATGCAGCTGCCAGCTTCACATGAAATATGGCATATTTTGTAAAGGAATCTTAGAAAATGTATTTGCAATACAATTAAGTTACATTCAGTGGACCTAGAGAATGTGGGGTGTGTTTTAAAGGTAGCTGCCTTCAATATAGGCCTAAAGTACAGGGGGAAATCCTGGTTTATGTTCATAGTAAGGCCCTCAGAAGACTTATACGGCCCTTGGAGGAATTTGAAGTGGCCACTTGAATGAAAAAGTTCCCCACCCTTGCTCTATGGCAACGCTGACCACAAACAGGTGCAGGACTGTGCAGGAACACCTCAGTGACAAAAGTTGCTTCGGATAAATGCCAAATGTCATGCAATGTACAAGAGCTTACTGAGAGACCCAGGCCACCAGCTTCTCCGTCTGGAAGATCATCTGGTCCGTGTTGCTCTCCTGGACCACAGCACCATTCACCAGACACCGCACAGCCAGCTTGTGCACATCTGCAACAGGTAAGCGCACCAACTTCAGGTGATAATAATAATAATGATAATAATAATAATTGTATTTGTATAGCACAATATCATGCAAGGCATGCAGCTCAATGTGCTTAACAAATGGATAAACATCAATGTTAAAAATGAAAATAAAAAGTGAAGTAGATTTAGAGAGACAGAAACAAGAAAGAATAACAAGAAGACAAAAGGAGAAACTACACAGAATAGAGACAATAAGTAGATAGATAAATAAGTAGATGAAGAGAAAATGAAATAAGTTTAAATGTCATCATTGTGGCATCAAAATTGTAGAATGTTCCACATCACATTACACTTAGCGGCTTAAAGTTTTTTTTTTTTTAAAGTACAGGGTATTGGTCAAAGACGGTCCCGGGAGCAGTATGGGGTTGGGTGCCTTGCTCAAGGGCACCTCAGTCATGGAGTGAGTGAGTAGGGAGTGTAGTGTACTGTAGGGCTGTATAGTGTTCTGAAAGATTGAAGAGCAAATTCTGGAGAGGATCCCCTCACTCAGGTAAGCTGACAGGGGTGACAAGGGGGACAGTTGTCCCGGGCCCAGGGACAGAAGGGGCCCAGAATTGGGTTCTCATTACATTGTATATGTATTGGGTGGCGGGGGGGGCTTTTGGATGACTTTGTTCTGGGCCCTGCCAAAGCTGTCAGCTGTCCTAACCTCACCTTAAGTTATTTCCCCGAAACGAACTTTGCATATGTTTAGGGTTTGCTTATTCCGTATTCATCATGATATACACGGCCACGAGGCATACATAATCCGTGAGTGCTTTATAAATTATTAATGTGTGTGTGTCTGGCCAGGATTATTAAATTATGTAAAAAAAAAAATAAATAAATTCTGCCAAGTCTTTTTGTTGCAACTGTTTAAGAGGACTTTGCCGTGCTCTTTCACAAACCTTTCACGCTCCCAGTTGTGACCAAAGCGGGTCCCAGGGGACAGAAGGTGTCAAAGGTTTTTCCCAGCAGCCACTGTTTCCCGTTGCGTTTCATCTGCCAGTCACGGGCGCTGACGTCATTAGCCACCGTGAACCCTGCCACATGCGAGAGGGCGTCCTCTTCCTGGGGAAACAGGAGAAAACCCACAGACATCTTACTTTGGCAAAAAAAAAACCTACTGAATAGTTCATAGAAGTTTAAAAAAGTGTTATTAGCGAAGTAAAACTTTGTACGTCAAAGTTGAAATTAAACCGTTTGCTTTTCTTTTCTTCTCGTCTCTTCTATTTTGGCGCAACATGCCATTAAAAACCTATAGAGTATAGAAATAGAGTAATAGAACAATGTCAAGTGTTAAGAATGATAGGTAGAGAATGAGTTTGACCACTTGTCTGATCGGCTGAAAAGCCGGTGGCAATAAGCGCTAATTAATCAACCCAGCCTGACCTCTACCAAGACAGTTTAGTGGCATCTATTCTGATGATGGAGTTATGGAGATCTTCCCACAAAAATAATACATGTTGCAGTGGCTATTTAACACTTGGAGAATAGAGCCAACAATAAGAGAGCTACATTTGACTCTCTCTGTGTTTAATTGACAATGCAAAATGCACCGTTTTTGTATTATACTAATATATTTATCTTGCCACTATATCTTTACTTGGTGGCTATGATTTATTGATCCCTGGGGATAAATTAAGGTGTCAGCTTACCGTTACATAAATACACACATAAATACACATTTATCATTATTATCATATTAAAGTCACTTTTTGAAGTAGAAATCAGTCGATTGATTGACTGGGGTATGATGTAATAAATATTTAGAGGTAAATTATGTGGCTTTGACCAGTCGTAACAGGTTGCAAATTTGCGCTCAAACGCGATGGACACCATGGCGCACCATTTGGAACGTTATGACGCAATAAGTGTCATAGTCAAATAACACATAGAACTGTCCTCATCAGTTCGACATGAGATGGCACAGTGGTTAGCGCGTCGGCTCCCCAAGTGGGAGACCCGGGTTCGAGTCCGCTAGGGGGCAGCAATGTTCCCAATGACACGAGACCGAACCAGAGGTGGTGCGTGCAGGTAATGCGTACGATACATGCATGCACAACGCGCGCCTGATCCCGCCCGTGTCTGAACCCTTTTGAACGTTCATTAACACACGTTCCTCCTTTTTTTCAGTATCAGTTCATTAATTAAACAATAGCTTACCTCCAAAAAGGTGAACTGAAATGTAAATTCTTGACATCATGACTGCAGGCACAACCGAGCTCCGCACATGTCGGAACCCTTTTGAAGTTCACCCTGGACTTTTATTCGTTTTGTTTCATGCTTAATAATGTGTTAATTATTCTGAAGCCATTTTGTTTTACGATTTGTGACGAGGACTTTATTAATTTCTTTTACAGACAATAGGATTCCCCCATAAGCCCAATGGCCCTTGTAAATGTGGGCACTGCAAGGATATGTGGCATTGCGATGAAATGTAGGTCTACGAGTTTTACGCAATCAAATACACTTCCGGTTTTTACTATAAGACATTGTATAAACTGCCAAACCGCTCGTGTTATTTAGGCCTATCTGATGAGAAGATGCACTCTTTGTTAAGTCTTTTATGTAGGACGCACCACAAGTCGGTTGGTGGAACACGAATAGGCTATGCAGTGAGAAATGGCAATTGCGACTAGGCTACGCCATGGTCAAACACTAGACGTAGGCTACATGCCACACATGCAAATGCCAATTGTCACATTCACCGCGACAGACATTGACCAAATCACTATAAACACGAGAAGAGGGGATAGACAGAGAACAAAAACCGAGCAGGTAAATTCACAATGTAAACACCATGACGCACCCTGGTTGACCGTATTGATAATGGTTGCGTTTCTTTGACAAATATAGGCTAATGTATGTAGGCCTGGAAATGTTTTAGAGATTTGTTGTGATATAGTTGTGTCATGAATAGGCTACTATTGTAAGGGCCGAAATGTGTCCACCGTTTGTTTTGAGTGTTTCGGAGAGACCGGCGCACTGGAGACCTGGTGACGCGCACCAAAGTATGACATTATTACATGCATATGTTGCATTCACCAGCTCGGGACCTCTCAAGACAGCTGACGACACTGCTCACATGACAATCGAGTTCTGGAGTTCGGCGCATGAACGCCACTGATCCCGGAACAATCGGAATTCATGCGTGTTTTGTTTTGGTTCTCTTTTCTTTTTTTCACCTCACCTTGAGCCTCCACACCTACGACATATCATTTTAGCTTAAGTAGACTAAATCAAACAGTCAGATACCAGCAGTACTGACATATGTACATCTGCAATTGAATGACATCAACTGGTGTTGTTGATAGTGATAACAAGATGATATTTTAGCATTTAAGATACTGTTTACATGCTAGTTCCATGCATGGGCGCCATGTTGATGATGCGTGTCTCGTCATACAAAACACAAGCTCGGGAACTCGTTGTTCTATACTTCCGCCTGAGATCAACCTCGATAATTATCGATCTGACATTGCGTCACCAAATCTTCACGCCCACTTTCCCGAGGTTTTAGGTCGGCTTTCTTGGGATTCTCGACTTTTTGAACGAGGTAATAGCCCACCAGGAAGGTTGCACTTTTTCAAGCCATGATGAGGGCCATTACAGGCCGACACTTTTCTGCAATTTTAATATGTTCCAAAACGAACTAGCTCAATTTAATAATCACCTCAGCTCAGCTTTTTAACGAAGGAGAAGAGTAGCCTAGGCCTACGCCTAAGATTTCAAACATTTGTTCCAAGTTACTTTTGTTTTGACCAAAGAGCACCTTCGCACCAATGTAAAGAATGCCGAAACTCACTGACAGCACCATCTTACATTTTCTTTGTCTTTATATGGGTCTTGTGAACGTACTGGGAGGGTGTCTGTTACCATGACAACATGTTTAGCCCGACATGTTTAGGGCGTTTTGGAGAGCCAAGGTAAATGCAGTATATAGCTAGCACCTACGTTTACACCCACAGAAGACAGTACAAGTCAGTTTTAAAACAATTATTACTCAATTTAATGCGATTATTTAGCAGTAATCGGGGCTTTGAGGAAGGTTAGGCTGCAAGCTATTTTGAGCTCTAGCGCGTTGGACATCATTACGCACCATTTGGAACGCTATGACGCGCGATATCATTGGCAGGTGTCATAGTCAAATAACACATAGAACTGACCTCATCAGTTCGACATGAGATGGCACAGTGGTTAGCGCGTCGGCTCCCCAAGTGGGAGACCCGGGTTCGAGTCCGCCAGGGGGCAGCAATGTCCCCAATGACACGAGACCGAACCAGAGGTGGTGCGTGCAGGTAATGCGTACGATACATGCATGCACAACGCGCGACTGATCCCGCCCGTGTCTGAACACTTTTGAACATTCATTAACACATACTTCTAATTTTTTAATGTATATGAGTTCATTAATTATACAATACCTCCCCCCCCCCCCCCCCCGAAAAGGTGCACTGAAATGTAATAACATGTAAAATAGGCCTAATATAATATTTGAGTTCAACCTTCAAGCATGATTGTTGCTATAGCATGTTTTCAAGGCAGCAATGGTAAAATGTTATACTTTAACTCGAGTAAGAGAGGTACTTTTACTTTCATTTTCCATCACATCACAAAGAGTGCGTTTTTCCA
Source organism: Engraulis encrasicolus (assembly GCF_034702125.1). NCBI lineage: Eukaryota > Metazoa > Chordata > Actinopteri > Clupeiformes > Engraulidae > Engraulis > Engraulis encrasicolus. The sequence goes on along the minus strand of NC_085859.1, from coordinate 39,013,109 downwards.
CCTCAAAACCATCTCCAGACTCCGCCCCTCACTTACCCCTACCTCTGCTGAGACCCTCATTCACGCTTTGACTGGAGTGACAGGATTATTGCAATGCCCTTCTCACTCGTCCCCCTGCAAAGTTGATTAACTGTCTACAATATATTCAAAACTTCAGCAAGACTTCTTACACACACCAGACCCTGACATCACATTACACCTATCCTTCATCAATTACACTGGCTTCCGATCCAATCACTAATCCAGTTCAAAAGGTCAAGCTCAACCTTGCACCCACCTACATCACAAGTCTCCTCACCGCATACAATCCTGCCCGCACACTACGCTCCACTGATAGACTCCTCCTTACCACACCCCTCCACACCTGCGCACCATGGCCCCAAGCTATGGAACGCACTCCCGCTGACAATCCGTCTATGTTCTACACTTTCTTCTTTTAAATCCAAGCTTAAGACACGGCTCTTCATTGAAGCATATTCATCACACCACTGACATGCGCTTCCACCTCCTTTAATATTTTATTATCATTTTATTTTACTTACTTATGTATTTTATTCTTGGATTTTTATTTTTATTTTAATCATTCTCCCATTTTAGTTGTGATGTTCAAATTCATTGATGCTTTGTTATTCCTTTTTCTACCGCTATTATACTGTTTTAAAGTGACTTGGGTATCTAAAAAGGCACTTAAAGTAAAATGTATTATTAGAATTTGAAGCAAGTAAACATACCTTTACTTAATTACATTTTTCAGTACTCTCTCCACCTCTGACAGGCCATTACCATAGTCCTTTTCTTGAAATTTTCTGGGGTGAACTCTGCCTGTTATAGCCTACTCCTTTTGAATACAGGCGAATTTCATTAGCATTTTCTTCTCATGCGGAACAAAGCAAGATGCAAGATGCATGCTTACTAACCCGTCACCTCTGAAAGAAGTAATTACGCAATATTATTACAATGCTGCTGGCACGCTTCTCCTTCCTTTTGCACTTTGCCGCTTTTTGCTCCCACTGATATCTGATCAGAACACGCATTACAAATGCTTGATTCCATTCCAGTAGGCCTGGGGCTGGCTAGTGCATTAATTATGTTAATAAATGTGTCACTGCGTGCTGGTTTCGCAAAGAACAAAGTCTAGGATCAGATGCTTGCGTTTGATTGGATGCGTATGGTAATTAGTGCGTTAATGAGGAGAGAGCGCGAAGGTATGTATACATCAACAGAAGATAATTGATTCATCTGTGATACAAGGAAACCTCGGGAGCAATGAGGTGTTTTTATTATGTTGTTGTTGTTAGCAAGCTAGGAGATATGGGCAAAGGTCAAGGGGCGCCTCTCGTCCCATTTCATTCTCCATTAATCTCAAGTCTCTCTCTCTCTCTCTCTCTCTCTCTCTCTCTCTCTCTCTCTCTCTCTCTCTCTCTCTCTCTCTCTCTCTCTCTCTCTCTCTCTCTCTCTCTCTCTCTCTCTCTCTCTCTCTCTCTCTCTCTCTCTCTCTCTCTCTCTCTTCTATCCAGCTCCAGAGCACCCACTCACAACAAGCACCTGCTTCATTTCACTTCACCTTGATGTGTTTCCCTTTGCGTCCAATTACAAATGCCAGCTCCACCTCCCAGTCCACCTCCTGCAAACACAGAAGCAGCAGAGCAGGCGCATCAGGGTCAGTCATTACATTACATTACATTACTTTACATTGCACAGGTGATGCATGAAGGCAATTTCGTTGTGTGTAGTGAACACTTTCCCAGTTGGGCTTCCTCAGCTTTCACTTTCATTATATTGGTTACAGGGTATTGGTTACAGTCCCTGGAGCAATGTGGGGTTAGGTGCCTTGCTAAAGGGCTTTTCAGTGTAGGGAGGGGTCGGGTGGGATTCGAACCTACAACCCACGGACGGAAAGATCAACTCCCTAACCACAAGGCCACGGCTGCCCAAGTACAAGGGAGAGAGAAGCTCATCAGGTTATGTACATTGGATTGATTAACAACTACGTAATATCGTGTATATGTGTCAGAACTTATTCTAACAATTCTACTTCCACTTCATGCACCTCTGATTACTTTGACATGTACATTTCATACATAACTTCGCAGTTGCTCCAATCATTTCAATAAAAACACATGCAACAGGGCATGCACAGGGCATGCACACCCAAACACATGACATGATTTTTGGAGACCAGATGGAAATTAGCATTTGTGCTATAATCTGGCGCATTTACATATATGTTTTGTATGTATATGGTCATTAATGTGCAATATCCTGAAAAATAAATAAAGTAAAGTAAACACATACAGGTACATAAAATACTTTGTCTTTTAATGCCCTGATAAGCAACACAAGATGAATACTCAAAGGCTTTCACACCCGTGATTCTGCATGTGCCGTTTATAATCTCACTTTTCTCTCTGCTCTTGTGGGCACTTTGTGTTGGTATACACACATTTACTGTACAACGGACTTTGCCCTCAATAAAGACTTGCCATCTCTCACTTTGGTCATGGGTGCACAGCTCAGTTGGCAAATTGTAAGCTCAAAGACAACAGAAATTATGCATTCATAAAAAGATTATATTTTTTTATTGCAGAAACTGTGTTTTGAAGTTCTTGGGAACAGCTTGTGAACACCCACACACAGGAATGGATTAATGAACAGAACGACACTACTGAGCCCAGGCGAAGAGGGCCATGAAGCCAAGGGGCCAGGAGGACAAACTGAACTTTCCCACCTCCCACCATTCCCTAAGGGGCCTTGGGTACCACGTATAATAATACAGTATATATGTACAGTTTGATGTGTGAAGTGGGAGTGATGTTAAAAGCTGGCCTGGGAGGGATACAAAAATGTTTCTTTTTCTGCCCAGAGGCCCTTTTCTCTCTCTCTTAATCTATTTCTGCCGACACACACAGCCAAACTGAAAGTTACAATATGTAGCTGCCCACTGACTAAGCAGTTTGAGGTAAAAGATGAATATTAACGGAGCACTTCTGTCAATTTCAGTACCCGGACTACCCGGTGATGCTGCATTTTTCGATTCAGCCCTTTCCGAGAGCTGAGCTATTCTTCTAACGGGGGGAGATTTTGTTTACATTAAAAACCTTTCTTAACATGGGCCTCTAAATATTATCCCAAAAGGGATCACTGTTTGCTAGTTGTCTGCAGATGTTGCATAACTCTTTGGATGTTATTGGGAATAAATCGAGATGTTTTTTGAAATGTAAACAAATACCTGCTCACACCTACTCACCTCACCTAGCCAAGTGGTTCTAGCTAAGTTGTCTAACTTTATAAGTATTATTAAGCCATATAGGCGCATGTTGCTAAGCAACCTACTTGGATTTTCAAGACAAGAGAAAGAGATAAACCAGTTGGCCGTAAGAGCAGGTGAGAGCTTTGTTACCTCTGGTTACCACCAGACCTAAACACAACTGTCTTTCAGATCGGAAAAAATTGTGTAGAACTTAAGGCAGTATGGGAGTTCCCAGGCTAGGTGAGAGCTGACCTGGCTCTCGTTGGGCAGGAGGATGTCATCGTAGGGCCCCGTGATGGCGCATGGGAACTTGCTGAAGATGATGGGCTCCTTGGGGATGGGGGCGTTCTGCTCCAGGCAGTGGTCCCTGTAGTTCATGCCCACGCACACCACCTTCTCTGGGGCCGTCACCGGCGACAGCAGCTTCACATCCGACCGCGCTACCACACACTGGCCACTTGACAGAGCCCTGAGTTAGGAGACATGCCAACCAATGACAATGGGTAACTTGGCCCTTATAGACATTGTCGTTTCCCCTCTAAGTTGTAAAATATATTTAAGTTGAGTCAAAAGACGTTGGTTGAGTACCCTTTTCTTGTGGTCTGAAATGGCATTTCTAACCATTCCCTGGAAGATTGTTCTCAACAATAAAAGTTTTGTACAGCCCAAGTACAGTATAAGAGAGAGAACATTGTTTTTCAAGTGCTTTTATAGTGTAGATCAGTCTTTCAGCAGCAACTGGCCTCAAGCACCAACAGTACATGGGGGGTGATAGGGATATTCCATGGCCCTAGACCAGAGGTTCTAGGGTCAGATGGGGCCCCAAGGGAAAATTCAAAGAAATGAACATTTCAACAACAAAATCGCCACTACTGCTGGTAAAGTGTGACTTGTTATTCATCATATAGGGGCTTGGGGGGCGCAAGCAGCTGCCTGCCTAGCCTGGTGACAAGATGCACCTCTGCCCTGGACTAGTGACAAGCCTGGCTATACAGTATGGTGACTCTGAATCCATTATTAATCCCATTATTAATAGACCTCCTAAAGCAGGTCATTTAAATTCTTGCCTTTTAGCAATTTTTAAAAGGGAAATAATACTGCAGCGCTCTTCTTTGAAAAACGTTATTCTTACTCTTAATTCTCTTTTGCCCATTGTTAAGAACATACTCCCTTGGAATACTTATCTGATTAAACATTTAAATCCACCCATTATGCAGATCGTGCATGTTTTCATGTTTAATTCAGACAACTGTTAAGTCCTCATTAATTATAGTAGAAGTGCTTATTGTTGTTGTATGTTTCATGATAATATTCTGGAAGGCATTTTACACAGTGAAGTAGTCGTTTCATTTCACAAATGGCTGCACACTTCTAAAGCACCACTGCAGTAATAAACAGTGTGACTGTGCATAACAAAGCTTTTGTTTCTGAAAAAAAATAATAGTTTGGCAATTGTAGCAAAACTCGGTCTGAACTTTGTCTTTGTTTGTTTTAAAACTGTTTTAGAGCTCGGCAATCGTTTAGTTTCACGGACAAAAACTCAATTAAAAGCCACCCAGTCTCAAAAGTTCTATGTAGTAGTACCCTTTAAACCCTTCTTTTATCTTATTTTCTCCTTTATCTGGTCAACAGTTCTTCTCTGCTTTCAGTTATTAGAGACTGTCTAAGTCTTACAAATGCTTCTAGAAACTCACCATCTCCGCATCTGACCTATGGGCTTCCATTATTCACGGTCAGCTGATCTAACTGATTGTGTGTGAAAAGGGGACTCTGCACGTCACCCAGCAGCTGCCAGGGGCATCGCAGTAAGACGCTTGTCAAGCATCGAAACAGAACTTGCGTTTGCCCCAATTACAAAAACGCAAAATGGTCAACCTACACTTGTGCGCCTGCTCTTTTTCCAGTAACTATCTCTCTAAAAAATAGGTGGATGCTCTTGAGCTGCTCAGATCTGAAATTAACAAAAAGACATTTCCAATAGCTCATAACTAATGACTAATGGTTGGGGGCCTTGTGTCCTTGTGCTGTGTTGACCTATGTCCCTGTCTTTATGTTGTTCTTATTATTTGGAGTCTGCACTATGTGTTTTACAACCTGCTACAACCCAATTAACCCCTTGGGGACAAATAAAACTTGACCTTGACAGACTTGGCCAGGCCCAGAGGGCAAAATCATCTACTAAAGTATGTCACGTAAGTGAGTACACTACACCCCTCACATTTTTGCAGATTTGTAAGTATATCTTCTCATAGGACAACATTGAAGAAATGTCACTTTGAGACAATGATTAGTGACCTGTTAACAACATATATAACCACTTTCACAAGTTTGTCCTTGAGAGCTTGGTGTATAATATGCATGCTTGCCATTTTAGCGGTCCTCTGTCCTGGGAAGGTTTAAATAGAGCTCATGCGGGATGAGATCTGCTTCCCCCCCTATGTGTAGTATAGAGGAAGTGTAGCTGGGTGTTTGAGTGAAATGGAGGAGAATGGGGAGGTGGAGGGACAATGGGTGCATCCCAATATGTGACCTTGCCTCCTCCACTTGCCTCCTCCACTTGCTTCTCGTCATGATGACATCACTGACATCAGCATTATATTTCAATATCTTGCAAAAGCTCAATTGTAAAGTCTTTTTCTCATTTGCAATTGGGATGGTGAATGAAAAACAGTCCCTCAAAAGTTGTTGTGGCGAGGCTGACAGCTGGGAAACTTTATAGTTTTCTCCACGGAGGAGGGGCCAGAAGGCGGGACGAGGAGACAAGCACAAGTGGAGGAGGCAAGGACACATATTGGGATGCACTCAATTTGGGAAGCCTTCACGCACGGCAGGTGGAAGAGGGAAGGAAGGATGCGCGAAGGCGGGAGCAAGTACTGATGGCTGTCAATCACTCGCGGACTTCCTCCAGGACTACGTTTATATACAACATACATTTTTTTTTCATTTCACAAAAAAAGCAGTGAGTACACCCCAGATTAAAATCCGGTAGAGAAGGGGCCGTGTTGGCACCGAATCGTCTCGAAATTAAAAGGGAGGTCATCGGTATGCGTTTCAAACTTTCTTTACATTGAACTTTTACATTTTGAGTCTGCACCTGGCTTAAATAGATTGCTATGACATTTGAATTGAATCCTATGGCGAGCATCATTATCTGCCTCAGTAGTCACAGTGCATGTTGACATGCATGGTTCTTTTAGGTGTATGATAAATTATAAACTTTTTTATAAAACTCACTTGTTTACCACCACACATGCTTGACACCATCTAAAGCAAATTTGTTTATCTTGGTCTCAAGAGAGATGAACAGACCAAGGATATGGATCACTGGATTCATGTTGTGTGGTCTGAAGAGATAAACAGATAAATAAAAGACAAATTTGCTTTAGATGGTGTCAAGCATGTGTGGTGTGGTGCCAGTATTTTGATTTTATTCACAAAATACCAAGTGTCTCAGCTTTTTCGGAATCCGCTTGTAAAAGGGCCCTCTCTCAATGTGAATTAGGGAGGCGTTTATTGCTAAGCATGACTAACTGACCAGTAACAGATAACCTCTGGCCTAATGAGGACGTCAACACGCCGCATTCCCCAAGGATGTTTCTGACCTCCTACTTGATGAAATGCATTAGAACGCCTGACGAAGCGGAATGTTCAAGTCGCGAGCTGGGGCCAAATTGAAGTACCCCGCCTTCAAAATTGTGACTTCAACACAGCAATGGCAGAACACGGTGATGGGGAATAGTTTAGAATAGATTTGCTGGTTGGAACGCTTTCAATTGGGAGGTAGGCAGCTGCCTCCTGGTTGCATATTGGGAAGCTCCTACCGCTGGGGAATGGGGCATTAGCATCACACCACATACCTTTGTGCACACTCCATGGCCTTGTCGCCCATCTCCAGGAACTCCCTCATGGTGGTTGGCATGGAGGAGTCAAAGGCCTTCAGGTCAATGATGCCCTGCCCGTCCGCCTGCTCCACCCCGACCTGCACACCCCCACCACCGCTGCCATCCCCATGGCGACAGAACTGTACCAGCTTCATGCCCGCCGCACTGCACAACGCTCGCCCTCGCCGACCACCTGACACTGATAAACACACCGCCCCGCGTCGTCTTAGACCGAGCAAGCCACATAAAAGTCTCATCTACTGCAGAGAAATGCAACACACAGAGACAGAGAGAGGGCAAGAGAAAGGAATTAGGCATATGAAGTGAGAGGGCTGATTGGTTGGCAAAGGCCGTAAAAGCAGGAAACAAACTACAAACCAGATTGTGTCCCTTATGACAAAAGCATGCATTGTATTCTGCCCTACAAAGGCAAAGTGCAGTATATGCCAACATTGAAACTGAGGAAAAGGCCTTCAAAGTCTGCCTTTCATACTGTTGGTATTAAGTTGGATTGGATAGTACAGTTACTGCAAATTTGACAAAGCAAAACGGTGACAACACAGACGTGGGTGACACATTTGGACCTCAAGACTTTGTCGCAAGATTATGGAGACCATTTTCAGTCTCAAACTCAATTTTGACAATAATAAAATCATGCACTTTGCCTTTGCACGGCAGTATTGCAGTATTAAAACTGCAGTCATCCTACAGCACACTACAATATTACAAATGTTGCTGGAGTTTTCCTGCATTGCTTTTTCATAAGGGGTAGACATTGACAGTGCTGACAGTGCTTTAATTCTTACATTTGCATGCTAGAAAATGATGAGTTCCTCATTACACAGGATATCACATGTAGGCCTATAGCCTATAGGCTACTGTGGCATGCATGCATGAACTGCGCAATATAGAGATTACAAGAGGGAAAAGAAATACAGTGGTGTAGGCCTATAATAGGTCTACGCAAAATCAAAGCCAGGTCACAGGTGCACAAGTTACATGCCAATGTAAAAGCAAGCTTTTTAAAGGGTGTATTGCAACACTCATTGCAGCAGACAACACGTAGGGCACAGTCAACTAAATCACAGCTTGGAAGGCGTTAATCATTTAGTTAGACTTAATCTGTTATCTCTTACCAATGAGCTCTTCTGTAGAAGAGACCAGATAAGGAGTTGCTGACAGATCTCAACGAGCTACACCTGCTATCTTGGGCTGGACACTTGTGCAGCGCCTTACTCAAACGGTTAGCTTATGTGAAGAGCATTAGTGGGTGCAGTATTGCCAAGGCAAATGCACGCTCTTTATAACAAATGATACGCGATGTGCACGCACAGTATCTAAATGTCACAGGACTTTGAGCTTGTTTAACTCACCTTCGTGGGTGGATTGAACTCCACTCTGTTATCTGGTGATCAGTGGCGGTGCACTTCCTGGTGACTCTTTTGTAGTTCCAGTAATATTCTACCAGGGCCAAAATGTGCAGAACAACAAAAATATATGTATTGGTTTGAGTATTATCTTTCCAGTGTAATTAAAAGAGTTTGTGTTTTCTTATTAATGTTTTTACTTACCTCATATGGTAGTGTATCGTACTTTTTTATAAATAAAAAACATCAGTTCCCGCAAATGATTGCGCTTCCCTCAAGTCATGTGACTGAAAGTTGAGTAGACATGGTCAGCTGACGAGCTTCATTCACCGCCTTCTGTGGCAGGGAAGACGAGCCGGAGAGATGTCTGTTAGGTAAGCGGTTTGTGCATTTTATTGATGCGTTTTGTTAAGTATAGCACTGCACTTCGCTGATCTGGTTATGCATCTTTCGCAGCATTTAGTCGCGCGCACAGCAGGCTAAATTAATAAGTTCCAGAAAGTAGATAAGCTCACTGCTCAAACCTGATTGTACATTTTTCTCTGGCATTGTCAGTGAGCTCAAGTGTACGCGGCGTACTCTGTCTCACAAGACAGACCTGGCAGCCACCACCATCATTGTCAGGTTTTTAGAGTTTTTCAGTAACAGCACAGTCTACCACATTAATTTAGATAGGCTACAATGGAGTAAATGGTGTAACACAGCTATGTAATATATATCATTGTGCTAGTCAGTGTAGTGTTGTACTTAAGCTTACACCATGATTTTACTTGTACTTTTGACACCCCTGGGTGCAACACACACAATAGGCGAGACCCTGTCTTTGCATTTGGCCCTCAACACTGCACACTGTGTAAGTCAAGTTGAATGACTTTGCACCTTAACAAATTATTGCTAAATCTTGTTCTGTGCATCTCTCAATGGGAAAAGTGTCTCATGTCAAACGTGTGGTCAAGTGAAGGCTCACATGGGAAACTCGTGTTGTCATTGTCATTGTGACACAACAGCACTCCTCTCACTGCACACAACAAAATTGCATTTATACCTTACCCATGATGGGGTGCCCCAAGGGAGCAGTGCTAAGGGTACATACTCGGGTACCTCAGTCATGGTGGAGGATAGGGGAGAACACTGATTACTTCTGCTACATCAGCGAGAATTGTTTTGTCACATGGACAGGAAATGTCATAGGAAGTGAATCTGCAAGATTTATGTAACTGTTTCTGTTTGGCCTATGGTGCTTCATGAAGGAAATTAAACATGAAATTCCTCCGCTCGCATAAGTGTATCAAAAATGCAATGTTCTTTAAGTTCACAGGGGTAAGAAGACCATGGGCAATTTTGCATTTTGTGAAGTGCACCATTACGCATGTCATGTTTATTGTGTTTTTGTTTTGTTTGTATTTGTTTGCTTTCAGAGTCCAGCCCCTTGAGTGCACCACTGATTGCAAGGACCAGAAGTAAGTCATCCTGCCTGACCCTGACCCAGATCCGCCTAGGTTAGGTGTCAAACTAAAAAAATGTCTAGTAGACTCCCAGTCCCCCTTGTAAATTGATTGGTAATCAGAGACATTGACGTGTTGTCATGATAACAGTGGGTGGATTCCAATATGCGGACTTCCGTCCTCCCTTGTTCAATTGCCTGCTTGTGTCCTCATGATGTCACTGACGACACAAAATTCATTCAATATCTTGCAAAATACAGTTCTAATGTCATTTTCTCATTTGTAATTGGGATGTTGAATGAAAAACAGGCCCTCAAATGTTGTTGTGGCTAGGCTGACAGCTGGAAAACGTAATTGTTTTCTCCATGGAGGCGGGGCGAGGCCACAAGCACAAGTGGAGGACGGGAGTGTGCACCCAGTGTGTCTCCCAAAGGACACTTTGCCCCAGACCTTTGGTCTCTCTACTCCTCACGGCTCAGTCCCCATGGCCTCAAATGAGACCAGCAGGGATGCATTTCTCTAAGCCGTAGTTGCTAACTATCTTAGCTATTTTGTTGTTTGCTGTTCAATATCTCATTTGGAACTACCCAAGTTGCTACCTGGCTAGCAACTACGCTTTTGAGAAACACACAACCCAGACTAGATGTGCTTACAAATAGACATCGCAGTCTAAATGCGTTGACGTAATGTCATCTTAACAATATCACATTTGTAATGCACGAAGATAAAGTACTCACATTTTCACTGTATTGGATCAGCTGGTGGCAGATATTGCTAAGGGGCAGAACTTGTTAATAAGCCACTAGACAAGTAAGGAATCGAGTACAAGCTTGCCCCCTTCTCAGCTGCAAACCGCTGTACTATAGACTAGTGTTTTACCAGTTATTCAACTTTGAGCCCTGTTAGTATGGAACTTGAGTTGCTTGAACACTGTCTTTTTTGGCCTTGCTTGTTTTGTTGTTGTTGGGTGGTGTGTGTGTGTGTGTGTGTGTCTGCGTGCGGCACTCGCGTGTGTTACTTATGTCTTTTTTTGTTTTACTTTTTTAGTTTTGATGGCTTAGTTTTGGTTGCGGAGGGCTATGACAAGCTGCCCAAGGAGCTGGAATGCCTGAAGGCTCCACTGGAAGACTACAGTGCAGTATGTGCAAATACTCATTCCTTCTTTTTCTTTCTCTCTCCCACCCCAACCACACACACACCACACACACACGCCCGTGCACACACACACACACACATGTTTACTGTAATGTGCCTCAGGATTAATGAAAGTACTCTACTACTCTATACACGAACGCTCCTCAGTAAGACCCAACAAATAAAGGTGCTTAAAGGGACACTGAGATTTTTAGTTGTTTATTTCCAGAATTCATGCTTCCCATACATTAATGTTACCTTTTTCATGAATACTTACCACCACCATAAAATTCTAAGTATTCATTATGACTGAAAAAAATGCACTTTTCATACATGAAAAGGGGGATCTTCTCCATGGTCCGCCATTTTGAATTTCCAAAAATAGCCATTTTTAGCTGCAAAAATAACTATACTTGGACCATACTAGAAAATATTTGTTTATTACTGAGTAAACTTTCATGTAAAGATCAAATTTGGCAATAGGCAGCCCAGTTTCAATGAGCAGCATCAGGGGCGGAGCTATAGGGAGGGCAAGCAGGGCATTTGCCCCTGGGCCCAGGGCCCTCCTGTGTTGGTAGTGGGGGCCCTATTGTGACCATGGCAGGCTGTATGGAGGGCCCTATAAGTGTCTTGCCCTGGGGCCCTGTATGTAATTGTTCTGCCACTGAGCAGCATAGTTGCAGTACTTTTTTTGACCATTTCCTGCACAGTGTCCCTTTAATTAAACAATTGAATGGTGGTGTCCTCATGGCTACCAATTGCATTCATATCAATCTGTGAAGACCGTAAGGGGCGCAATGGCATGCCTATCATCACGCCAGACATTGGCTTATACGGCGGCTCAATGTAATACAAGAATGTTAAAGAGGCTGGCTTGCATATTGGCACGTCCTGCGTTTTGACCCAAAGGAAGAAATGCTGATCATCGCAACTTGCATGCTACACATCCTTCCCTTCCTTCCCCCCACCATGTCATTCCTACTAGATCAGAGGTGTCAAACAGGCCCAGCCGTGGCTCTAGCGGCTGGGCACTGGACTGCTATGCGGGCAACCCGGGTTCGATTCCCGTCCCGGGTCATTTTCCGATCCTCCCCGATCCCAACTGTCTCTCCCAGCCATTTCCTGTCTGTTCGCTGTCCTATCAAATAATAAAGGCACAAAAGCCCTAATATATAAATATATATATATATATATATATATATATATATATATATATATATATATATATATATATATATTAAAAAAGAGGTGTCAAACATAAGACCAGAGGGCAGGATGCGGCCCGCCAGATGGTTTAGTCTGGCCCCAGACTTGTAGAGACAAAACACTAAAGGAAGCAAATCTCTTTCCCATTGCAACGACACAGCTTGTGGTTCCAAATGTCATTTTTTCAATACATTACATTACACTTAGCTGGCGCTTTTATCCAAAGCACAGGTTACAGTTATTCTAGGTACAGGGTTTTGGTTACAATCCCTGGAGCAATGTGGGGTAAGGTGCCTTGCTCAAGGGCACTGAAACCATGGAACAGGAACTGACTTCCAACTCCCTAACCACTGGACCACGGTCGTTCCCCGAGCCCCCCACACAGACCTACAAATTAGTGACGAGAAAAACACTCTATAGCTATATTTCTAAATATCGTTATCGAGGTATTGCATGCTGTTATCGAGTATCTTTTTTTTCTGATATCATGCAGCCCTAGAGAGAACTATTGTTCACTATGAAAGCCCTGTGGAATATGTTAGGCAGCAAATGATTAGGAAGGAAGTTGGTCTTGGAATAGCGTAGATGAAGACAAAGATGGAACTTGTCCTCTTCTACTTCCTCTTCCATGTCTGATTGCCTAATCCATTCCCAATCGAATCTCATGCACATCTAAAGATTGGTTTCGGGTGCAGGTTCAAAAAAGTTAATCCATAGGCAGTGAAGAAAACCGCACACCGATGAGCTCCCATTTAAGCCATATTATTTTGTGACGTTTCGGGCCACCCTGGAGGTTTAGTCTGAGGAAGGGCCAGGGTGGCCCGAAACGTCACAAAATAAAATGGCGTGAATGGGAGTTCATCGGTGTGCAGTTTTCTTCACTGCCTAATCCATTCCCAAGGCAACTGAACCCACTTTGCTCCAGGTGGGACCGTCCTTGTGCTTCATTCACTGCAAGTCACTGTGAAGCATTAACTTTAAGATGCAAGATTAAGTTTGTTAAGCGACCGTGAATATATGCTATTCCTGCCGCAAGGTTGTCTCGGGTAGGCTCTCCCATGGTACTGTAAGAGGACCCTGGATAGAAGCACTTATTAATGCAATATCCGAAAATAATGGACTGTGACGAACTCTTCATCAGGGCCATATCAGTGAAGATGAAAGTTTATCTACCTTGTGAGTCTGAGTCAAAAGGAAAGTGAAAGGGAATATTTTGATTGTTCTTCTTAAGGCGTGTGAACTGAACGTTGACACAGTGGTTTTTAACACCATCTTGTACACTGACAAACAGGCCAAACTATAGTTGATGAGATAAACATAATGTGTTTTTTGAAAAAGAAAACAAGGGAGTCAGTTTAGACTTTTTTTCTGCTTTTTAAGACCTGACAATAGATGTCTCCTCCTCTGTCTCCGCCTCCCGCCTGCAGGTGGACTCTGGCCTAGGTGAAGAGGTGGTGGTCCTGAAAGTCCCTGGTCTCCCAGGCAACCGGCTGGTGTTTGCCTCCACTGGCCCGGTCAACCGGGACTATGACGACATCAGGCGCTTTAGCGATGCAGCCAGCAACGGTATCAAGAGGTATGGTACGCCCTCCATTTGAAGCACATCCCGAGAGTGACGAGGAACTGTTGCAGATTCATTTTGTACCGGGACATCCTGTTTTTTAGCAAAAGATTAAACTTTGAAAATGTGTCCTACACTACTCGTCATTTAGCTAGGCTGCTCCCTCCTAGTGACGCAACAACTTCAGCATTGCTTCTAGTTAGGCTAGGAGCAATACAAATATTGTATTCCATATAATATAATTCCAGAAAAAAATGGGAACTCCTCCCACTTTCTTAGGAAGCAAACAACCAGTAGCAAACCAAGGGAGACTGGTCAACCAGGCCATTTGGGAAATGTTAATCGTTTAGAGTTAGGTCAGAGCTAGTCTCAGATTTAAAAGTTGATCATAATCAGGCTACCTCGTCATGTCCTCTCCTTAGCACTCTTGTCTTTGGTTTTCTCTTTTCTGAAGTCACTGTGCCTCATCTGCTTGGTCTCTTGTTTTCTCCTCTGCTGTGGCACTGTGCTCCTTTTGAAGGGCTATGAAAGCTGGTCTTCAGCGCCCTCTCCTGTTGTGTCCGGCTCACAGCAGCTATGAGAAGAGCACCCTGGTTGGTCTGCTGGGAGCCCTCCAAGCACTCTACCTGGTCAGAGCTCTACTTACTTACCCACACCTTTAAATGTTGACAACACAGTGCACATAAATCGTGTGTGTGTGTGTGTGTGTGTGTGTGTGTGTGTGTGTGTGTGTGTGTGTGTGTCACATAATGTAATTAGCAGTTGGTAAATCACACAGTTTTTTTCATCTCTGTCTACATCGGTATGGATGAGGAAGACCATTACAGTCTGATGAGATGTTGTCATAGAGCTCTTCAGCGTTGACGTCAACTTGTATGCGGCGTTTGGACTACCGGTTCGATGGCGATTTTTTTACATTGCAAAACGCCATAGAGATTCAGGTTTGGCAAAAATATAAGTTGCACGGCAACAACGAACATTAGCGTGTCCCCGCATCCCTTTCTCATTAGTGGAACGGATCGTATCATCATGTTGGTGTATTCACATGTTAAATCATGACGATTATAATTCAATATTGCTAACCCCTTTCTGATCATTAAAACTTCCGAACTACATACTTTCCTTTGGTTGCCATGGGTACAACCCTCTGCACGTACATGCCGTTAGATACAGGCGCCGCTTCTGTAGTCGCCAAAAGCTTCCGGGTTTAGCATATGGACGCAACATCGTATTTATGTCGAAGTTTGACACAAAATGATCAACCATGTCATACCTACAGCCTATTTTTAACACCCTCGACAGTTTGCGGGGGTTCGCTAAGCGCGTGCTTGCACTCGGAGCTTATTTGAAATTTACCCCTATTCATTCTCAATGGAGGCCGGAAGCCGATACGAACCAGGAAGTCCTTAAATGCTAACATTAAAGACTACAATCTACTACATGCTTCCGCGTTACTGAAGAACTCTATTTTCATTTCTGTTTCAGCCACTGGAGCTTCGTGAAGTGAGGAACTCCCCCCACAAGGTGGCAGTGCTGGGCGTGTGGGCTAGCGACCGGGAGAGGGGCAACAAGCTCATTGAGCTGGCCACTGCACTGGAGAGTGGACGGTAGGGCTTTATCTATTTCCGTGTGTGAGTGAATAGGTGCATTCAGTTTTGTGCAGCTTTGACCATCGTTGCAAAGTACGTCAGAAAGAACTTTCCATCACAACATGAGTGGTATTAAACACTGTATTTAAAGTCAAACTAATTTCAACCGTGTCATGCCTTTGGGACATTGTTTCTCAGTGAAGGAACATTTGATTGGTCTTTCTATGCCATTGAGATGATTATGAGTACTCTGGTAAATTCAACATTGATATTCATTACATTTCATTTGCCAGACGTTTTTCCAAAGCAACTCACATTTGAGGACATATTTAGTATCGAACTCCTACAAGCTGTGCCCACAATAGTATTTCTAATACACTGATGGTATTTTGTAGGGGTGTAAATAATTATCGAAATGTATGGATGTATTAGCTGGTGATTAAATCGAATTGCATCGTATCGTGGGGCAAATAAACAAAACACTGGCACCTGTGCAATGCCCTAACTCCATAACATAATAGAAGTGGAAAATCAATTGAAAAAAAATCTAATCGAATCGCATTGTATCGTGGGGAATTCTTAAGTATTGAAAAGAATTGAATCCCTGTTTTAAGAAATCGATACCGCATCGTATCGTCATGGAGGCTGTGATTTACACCCCTAGTGTTGGTGTTGGTATTGGTGGTTTAATGGTATTGTGATGTCTACTGTGTTAATTGTGCTTAACGCATGTTCATTGGCGCCGGTTTCCCTCCGCGTAGGCTGGTGTGTCGGGACATTGGTGGCTCGGACCCGGAGCGCATGGCAGCCCCTCGGGTGGCCGAATATTGCGAGGAGCTCTTCAAGAACAGCCCTGTGGAGGTCAGACACCACGCACGCACGCACGCACGCACGCACACACACACACACGCACTATCCTGCAACCACTCTGGCTCTGGGTTTCTCAGCACAATTCATTTCAATAATGTTCAGCTTATTTAAAGTGCAGTGTCATGACTGTCATCATACATATGAACACTGCATGCATCGGTACTGTTTAGCTTAAATACTTGCACTACACAGTATATGTATATTCGTTAACATTAGGATTGACTAAGTATCTCTGATCTCTACTGTTGACTCTGAGGAAGGTGTAGCAACACCGAACCGTCAGTCGGGTGTAAGTACGAAATAAATGTTTAAAAACAAAGCTGCAGCCTTCTCCAGCCTGTTCTTTGGAGTGATATTTGTCCCACTCTGATGCACCTGCAAACTGAGGGATGATTCATAGCGTAGCGTCCCAATTGAACTGTGTCTCTGATCCACACTGCACTGTACTGCATCTCTGGAAGTTTCTCTGCCTCACTCTCTTGTTTGTCTTTCATTCTCCTTTAGATTGTGATCTCTGTCTCACTCCTTCTTCTGTCTGTCTGTGTTCGTGTTCGTTCCAGGTGCAAGTGTTGAAGGATGCTGGCTTGTTTGAGAAGGAGTACCCCTGCCTGGCTGCTGTCAACCGCTGTGCCAATGGTGAGTGTGATGCGCGGGACAGTTGCAGTTACATCCCAACCTGCAGAAATGCACCAATGCCGCCTACATCATATACCCTCCTGGATTTTATCATCCCCTTGCTCAAATTTCATTCGGAGGCCTACAGAGGGTCTGGAACTGACGTTCTCGCAGGGGGTTGGTCTTGTTACCAGAAAGCTGGTTAATCCATACAGTAGGAGAGTCGGGCAATCTCCACTGTGTCCTAGGGCCGACTTCCGCATTGGCAAAATTAGCTGTTTTAGCGTCTCAGAACTGCTTAGCATTGCGAATGTTAGTGCCTAGAAGTGGGCATAGCACACAGCAAATGCAATGCAGGGAATATGACAAGACTCGCTATTTGTAGTAATAACTTCAGATAAACATCAAAGATGGTAAAACTGTTGTGATTATCATCACCGAGACAGTTGATAGTTTACATATTTGTGGTGATTATTACCCCGCAGTATAGTTCGTTAGTCCTTATTTTTGGCTTTTTATGTGGTGGTTCTATTGAAAGGCGGGGCTGCAATTTCTTTCCTGGTCCTCCATTTGCGTAACTCTCCCTCTGTATGGCTCTGGGTTAATCCAGAAACTGGCTAGTCGGCCAGTCAAATAGAAAATTGAAATAGTCAATTGAACATTTGGGCCAGCACCCTCAGAGTTTCAATTATTAAGAAAGACTGTCGCCTGCTCCAAGAGGAAAATTGACTTCAATGACCTGGACAAATGTTAGCAATTGGATAAATTTGGGACATTTCCATTCAAATTTCCGTGGAGTTCACCTCACCCTCCACTAAATGTTTCTCAGTTCAACAGTTCCTCTAGCCAGGCCGTGCCCTCCTAGTGACGCAACACCTTCAGTGTTGCTTCTTGTCATGCCAAGAGCAATACAAATATCGTTTCTGAGCTCCTGAAAAATCAAGAAGTCCTCCCAATTTGTCGGGAAGCAAACAACCATTAGCAAACCAAGGAAGGCAGGTCAAGCATACCATTTGGGATACGTTAATTAACTCAAATAGATTTGAAAGTCAATGATTACAGCCTGTGTTTTGCATATACTTCATGTTTTGTTTATGTGTTTGTGTGTGTGTGTGTGTGTGTGTGTGTGTGTGTGTGTGTGTGTGTGTGTGTGTGTGTGTGTGTGTGTGTGTGTGTGTGTGTGTGTGTGTAGCTGTGCCTCGTCACCAGGCCAGGGTGATCAAGCTGCAGTACCGTGGAGAGGGCCAGGTCAAGCACACACTCATGTTGGTCGGCAAGGTGAGAGCAGCATCATTCACACACACACACACACACACACACACACACACACACACATGGACACAAGCAATTGCAAGGCTATCAATAACTGTATACAGTTGAAAGCTTTCACACCCAATGTATGGGCTTGTAATGGGCAGTACAGTCATTTCTTTCTTTCTTTCTTTCTTTCTCCCCGTAGGGCATCACCTATGACACCGGTGGAGCTGACATCAAGGCTGGAGGGGTGATGGCCGGCATGCACAGAGACAAGTGCGGAGCTGCAGCCGTGGCCGGCTTCTTTGAGGTGTGTGTGTGTGTGTGTGTGTGTGTGTGTGTACACTTGCGCATGTGTGTATTATATGTCACTAAGTATGTGATGCTGAAGACAAAAATAGTGATTTGTAATCTAATTTTAAGACTTGGTTTGAGTGGCTACATGTCTTTTGTATGTGTGTGTGTGTGTGTGTGTGGCGTCAACAGGTGCTCGCCAAACTCAAGCCCAAAAATCTGAAGGTGGTGGGAGCCATGGCCATGGTACGCAACAGCGTGGGCTCAGGTGAGGGACACACACACACACACACACACACACAAAGAAAACACACACACTCTGACTCACTCACTCACTCACTCACTCACTCACTCACTCTGACTCACTCTGACTCACTCACTCTGACTCACTCACTCACTCACTGACCTGACTGACTGACCTCACTGACCTCACTCACTCACTCAGACTGACCTCACTCACTCACTCACTCAGACTGACCTCACTCACTCACTCACTCAGACTGACCTCACTCACTCACTCACTCACTCAGACTGACCTCACTCACTCACTCATTCACTGACCTCACTCACTCACTCACTCACTCACTCACTCACTCACTGACTCACTCACTCACTGACTGACTGACTGACTGTTCATTTCCAGAATCCATGATGCCCATTCACAAATGTTACCTTTTAAACAAATACTTTCCACCACCATCAAATTCTAAGCATTCAATATGACTGGGAAAATGGCACTTTTCATACATGAAAAAAATCTTCGCCATGGTCCGCCATTTTGAATTTCCAGAACTTGACATTTTTAGCTGCAAAACTAATTGAACTTTGCTCATACTAGTAAATACTAGTTTATTACTTAGTAAATATTCATGAAAAGATCAAATTTGGCAATAGGCAGCACAATATCATTTGGAAGCATAGCTAGAATACCTATTCTGGCCACATCTTACACAGTGCACCTTTTTAATTTATCATATTTTTACATTTACATTACACTTACCTCACAATTTCATCCAAAGCGACATTAAGTTATTATCATTACAGGGTATTGGTTACAGTCCCTGGAGCAATATGTGGTTGGGTGCCTTGCTCAAGGGCACTTAAGTCATGGATGGAGGTGCACTGTGGGGAGAGTTAAGGGTGGGATTCGAACCTGCAACCCTCTGATATTAAGGCCATCTCCCTAACCATAAGGCACCGGCTGCCCATGTAGGATTTTTACACCAGAACTTGAAACTTGACCAATTTTATTGCATATTGATTTTATTATGGCTTGTTAATGGATAACCAGTTGATCAAAGAGGGAGAACTTGCATGCAGATACACTTAGAGCCGTGCGTGTTTGTTTATGTGTGTGTGTGTGTGTGTGTAGCCAGGCTGTGCCCTCCTAGACGGCTTTCAGGCCGACCAGAACGGAGCCGGTGCCCACATCTGTTACGTTCGGCACTTAAGTGCTTACCTGCGAACCACCCGTGTTCATACCGGGGCTCTGAGCTTTACCGGGGCTCTGAGCGCTACTAGTGACGCAACACTGTCAGCGTTGCAACTAGTCAGTTCAAGAGCAATGCACGTACTTTCTGAGTTCCTGAAAATACGGGAACTTCTCATAAGCAAACCAAGGGAGGTGGGTCAGGCATGCCGTTTGGGAAATGTTAATTGTTATGCTCTTGGTCAGACGAAGAGATTTGAACGTCGATGATAATCAGGCTAGTGTGTGTGTGTGTGTGTGTGTGTGTGTTTTTTGCACTAGTTTGATTATGTGTGTGTCTCTGTGTGTGTGTGTGTCTCTGTGTGTGTGTAGACTGCTATGTAGCAGATGAGCTGGTGGTGTCCCGTGCCGGTCGGCGTGTGCGTGTGGGCAACACTGATGCTGAGGGCCGCATGGTCATGGTGGACCTGCTCTGTGAGATGAAGGAACAGGTAACAAGTTTAACATATGCCTCTTTTCCACTGTCGTTTTTCTGATAGGCCTACAGCTCTACACAGTGCCACTCGGCCGCCACTTTTTGCTTTACGATTGAGCTGTGTCGTGCCCAATCGAAAAGCAAAAAGTGGCGGCCGAGACGCACTGTGTCGAGCTGTAGGCCTACCAGAAAACCCGTATGTGTGGAAAAGAGGCAATACACACACCATTTAATCCTATACTTGTGGGGAACTCCAGTTGACTCCCATTACAATAAAACTGTGCCCAGACCAAACCCATCCCCAACCTGTTCGAAAAGCTATCTTTTTGCACTGTGATTTGCATTGTGTATCGTGGGCCTTTCCCTGCATCTTTGGTAACAGGTCGGCTCCTGAAAAGGCTGAGATCAGTGCTCTAGAGGGGTCTGTGCTAAACGTGTGTCAGTGATGGTGCAGCATGGTGTGTGCCAAATGGTCTGAAAAGATTATTGTGTGTGTGTGTAGTTACAATAGCACTAAAGCACACACACACACACACACACATACACACACACACACACATACACACCAGCATCAGCTTTCCACAGTGTGATGTGTAGACTGTGTAGACGGTGAGGACTGACAGGTTTTCTGTCATACATTTTTATTTGCAAGTTCCAGATTTCGCTTTTTTGCAATTCATCTGTGTCTTGGAAAATAGCTGCCCACCCCCATCCCTCCTGTATACACACACAGGCACACACACATACTGGCACACACACAGGCACACACACACATACTGGCACACACACAGGCACACACACACATACTGGCGCGCAAACACACACATGCTGCCACTCACCCCCACACACACAGGCACACACGCGCACAGGCACACACACACACCATTGCAACTTCAATGTGCAGTAATGTGACAAAGCATTGGCATCACCAGTTTGGTCTGCCACTGTGATGTCCCAGATGCTTTTCCACACTTTTTGTCTTTTTTGTTGAAAAGCTAGTCTTTTTCCATTCCCTGTGATGCCCAGTGTAGTCTTACTTTTGAGACAGTGGTTCTCAGCCTTTTTTTGAACAAATGCCCCCACCTCACATGTCCCCTCCTTAGCTATCTGCAAGGGCTCCCTGACACCCGCTGGGGGGGCTGTAGAGCCTCCGTTGAGAAACACTATTTTAAAACTTGGTCTTTGCCAGGCACTCTGTGTCCTCCTCTATTCCATTTCCCCATTGTCATCGCCTCAGCTGTTCCATGAGTCAGTCTGGCTTTGTACTTCTCTAGTGTCTTGTGCTTCTCCAAGTTTTCGGTTTTGTCTGAGAGCTTTTCTTTTGTTCTTATTCCAGTGTTCTATTGCACGGCCAGCAAAGACGATGCTCTTTTTCCCCATCTCAGTGGCTCTGATCTCCGCACTGATGTGTACTGAAAGCCAATTGCATATAAATCTGGAATTTAAAAAAATTCTTTCCTTTTTTATTATTTTGCCTTTGTCTAGTTTTTCTATTTATTGTCTTCTTCTGTTTATCTCATCTCTCTGCCTCTCAGGCCTGTCAGGACATGACTAATGTCTTTGTATGTCAGGCGTTGTGTTCCTTTATACTATTAACGATTTCTGACGTTCTGCGTTATTTTGAAATATTATTTTCACTAATGTCGACTAATCTGGCACCTTCTAATCGCTGTGTAATCCGTTTGAATACAAACACAAACAAAAACTGAACTAAGAAAAAAAACTGTCTGCATACTTAAATCCCTTTGTTCATTTAATCGCCAAGGTTTAGGACGGACGGGTCGGAACAGTCCTTCCTCAGGGCTCAGTCACCAACATGGACTACAAACAGGGCTATAAGTGTTTTTAAATCCTTTACTTATTTTTTATTTATCACTGTGTTGGACATTGTTGCCAGTGTTACAACTGTACACTGCACCTAGATGTCTTGCTTATTGTCCAATTTGCCTTGTTACCTTCCTATTATTTAATGTTGCTTCTATAACCTTGTGCTTGACAATGTTGTCAGTGTTGCAACTGTACACTGCACCTGGAGGTCTTTTGTTTACCTTTTTGCTGCTTTGATAGCATTGTCCTTCAAAGAGTAAAGAAGAGGACAATGCATTAAAGTGTTGCAACTGTACACTGTACCTTACCCTGTTCTTGTTTAAATTGCTCCTTGTAAGTTGCTTTGAACAAAGGCGTCTGCTAAATACTAATGTAATGTAATGTAAAATGAATACCAGCCAATTGGCCAAATCCTGGTGAAATTTCAATTTGGCTGGTAGAACAGACAAACTTACTAGCCACTTTGACCCATTATTTGTGAGTGTGTTTGGCTTGTCAGACCAACATCTCCTAGCCCTTTTGACTAGTGTTGAAAAAAGTTAATTTAGAGACCTGACTGCAAATAACATAGCTAGGCCGCGCCCTCCTAGTGACTAAACACTTTCGGCATTGCTTCTTGTCAGGCCAAGAGCAATGCAAATATCGTTTCTGATCTCCAGAAAAATCATGAACTCCACCCACTTTGTCGGACACCAGTCAACCACTAGCACGCCTAGGGAAGCAAGTCAATAATGCCGTTTGGGAAACATTGATTTTTAAGCTCTTGGTCAGACCAAGTCTCGAAGAGATTTGAAAGTCGATGATCAGGCTACAAATATCATGCTTGTGTGTTTGTGTTTGACAGGCTGTGAAAGAGGAGTGTCCACAGTTGTTTACCATCGCCACCCTGACTGGACATGCCATCCGTGCCATGGGGCCCAACTACTCCGTAAGTATCACTCACACACTGGTCTCTTCCAACAGCATCTCTTTGTTTAAAAAAAAAATCTAAAGTTGTGATGGGTCACCGCTCATCTGTTTAGAAGGTGCAGGATTCAATTGAAGTTTCTGTACAAAAAGACAATCTGCACACTTCAGGTCTTTTTTGCGCAAAGCTTTACTTGACTCACAGACTCTGTCAAGTCAAGTAAAACTTTGCACAAAAAAGACCTGAAGTGTGTTGTCTTTTGTTCTTAAAACATCTAAAATGTCTAGTGCATCATTGTCTTTCTATTTACGTTTTTCATCCTTTTCATTCATTTTTTCTTCATTCTTCCTCCCTTCTCTTCCATTTCCTCTCTGCAATCGCTCCCTCCCAGATCATCATGGACAATGGAGCTGCCCACCGCTCTGGAACCGCCCAGAAGATGCAGACAGGTGAGCTGCACACAGCCTCCGGAGGAGACACACACACACACACACCACACACCACACGTGCCTGCCATCTCAAATGGTGTGGGGTGTATTCAGAATCAAACGGCCATAACGTGATGGAAGGTGAGCCTCATAGCCTCAGGCGCACACGCACACGTACACTCACACGTACACACACGTACACGTACACAAACAAACACAGCTGCCATTTAAAGGTGGAGTAGGGTGTATTAAGAATCAAACGGTTGTAATTATTGTGTTGCTTCTCTCTTCTCTCCGCCAGCTGTTGCCTCTCTATATTATGTTCACTATGCTGCCGGGCCTGAAGCCAAGACTGCTAATCTAGCGTCAGCATCATGTCAGCCTATACTAAGCCTCTAGTGTTTACCCAGCTCTTAACAACCGACAGGGAGCTTATGATGACTACCTAGTCACAAGCACGCTGGCATTGATACAGCTGATTACAATGATGCTTGAAGATGTAATAAGCTTTGCTGCTTACCGAAACTGTTAATCAAAAGGCTTTGCTTTACTTGAGTGGGCCACAAGGTGTTATTGCCCTGGCCAGATGCCGTTTGTTTGGAGCAAGCCAGCAAATGTAAAGAGTAAAACAGACGATACAAGTAGTGAAAAAGATTATTATACGGTGCACTGTGGCATGTGCAACTAGGTTTGACTTGATGAACCTTCAGCAGACCATACAGTTGCACACACAACCCAGGGGGTTGTTTCTCGACAGTGCCTTTGCTAACGACGTTAGCCATTTTGTTCGTTCTTAAGACCAACGTTGTAACCAAGGTCTTAAGTCGCTCGTAAGACAGTCTTCCGGCTTGGTCTTGAGTTGGTCTTAAGTTGTTCTTGCTCCTGACATTTCAGCGTCTTGGGGCAGGTTCAGGCAGAGTTCAAGTGACAGTGATTGATTACTGCCACCAAGTGCACAAGCGTCTAACTTTTACCACACAAAATGTCCAATGATTAGACAATTTTAAATATATTTGGTTGTGTATGCCGTCTTCCTGCCAGCAAGTCCTTACGTCCAACGTAGGCCACAAGAAAAAGAATTGCCATTAAGAGCATTGTGCCTGAAGATGTGCAGAAAGATTGAAAGGTGCGTCAAACAAAGTAGGCTACACATGACATCTTTATGAAAGTCGTTAAATACCTGTGAAGACAATCATGCCCCCAAAATCCACCCCAATAACCAAATGTCGCTGTATATATCACTGCACAATAAAATCGCGCCAAATAACTTCGCAATGGCGTCAGCCACGCGGTCCACTGTCACTGCGCACGAGGGAGAGGAGGCAGAGAGTTGCGAATATGCTCGAATTGCACGCGCGCCAGCCTGAGAGAGAGAGAGAGTGAGAGAGAGAGAGAGAGAGAGAGAGAGTGGAAGTGGATATACTGGATATAGGCCTACTGTTGTGCAGATAAGGCACCTGCGCTTAATTTAAAATTCAGCCGAAATGGATATGTTACCAGTTACCACCAGCAAGTGAGAATTAGGATAGTATACATGCCATCACGCTTTCACCGGCCATTTCTGTGTAGTTATTTGGAGTGATTATGCTACAGTGATATGTAGACCGACATTTGGTTATTGGGGATGGATTTCGGTGACATGATTGCGTTGGCAAGTATTTAAAGACTTTCATGGAGATGTCATGTGTACTGTGTTTGACGGACCCTCCGTGCATCATCCCTTCCTGCACATCTTTACGCGTAAAGGTCATAATGGCTATTATTTTTCTTGTAGCCTATTTTGCGCGTAAGGGCGTGCAGGCAGGAAGACGACATAAACAACCAAATATATATTTTAGAATGATCGATTCCTTTCAGTTATCATTTCAAGCAGCATTGAACTGTCCACTCTGTGTTGTTGTTCAAAGGGAAATGACTTAACTTGGTGCCCTATCGCAATGAAGGCATCCCTTGGGGTATCCACAGCTGAAGCCTTTTTAAAAATTACTTCAACTACAGTAAGACCGCG
Organism: Engraulis encrasicolus; assembly: GCF_034702125.1. NCBI lineage: Eukaryota > Metazoa > Chordata > Actinopteri > Clupeiformes > Engraulidae > Engraulis > Engraulis encrasicolus. The sequence goes on along the minus strand of NC_085859.1, from coordinate 38,987,569 downwards.
CTTTCTCCAGCAACCACCTTCACAGCTGTCCCTCCTTTCTTGAATCGTTGTAAAAAGCCCCAAGCAACCAGTTCGTCACTTCAAGGTAGAGACATGGGTAACAACGTAGGTTACACATATCTGACCCAAAACAGAGACCCAAAGACAGCGCAACATATCAGTAGCAAGCGAGCGAGCGAGCGCGCGCGCGCGCGCGTGTGTGTGTGTCCATATTCTCAACCCTCTGCCTCGCGCATATGACAGCGGGCTGCGTTAAGTAAATGTGCAATGATTCAAATGATCCCAATGTGATGTCGCATGCCTTTCAGAGTAGGCTATCCTCACATTATTTCATTAAGCTGCATTTTTTCCCCAGGGTTGCGATGGGTTGGAGTTCGTGTAGCGTAGTCTATAGACAACAATGACATAGTAGAAATGTTCACAATGTGTGCGCAATCCGACCACGTTGTGCGCGCGTGGGTATTTGTTTCCCACTGCGACAACATATTGTCTCAACTCGGACTCGGACTCAAGCGGACTCAGAGGAGAATATTATGGATGTTGGAGATTTAAAAGTCCATGCATACATTTATCCCTTCGGGTCTAGAATCATTGCTATTACCCTCCGGCAAGGCATGACAACCACTCATCCACCAACCACCGGTTTCTGAGAGAAGTTACTGAAGACTTATCGTAAATTGATTTAGCAAAACCGGAATAAAATATAAGACATTGTGACATGTAATGTATTATTTGGTTTCTGCTGTCGAAGAGGGATGGTTTTGAGGGCACGGTTGTGTTGACAAAGATTTGTGGACTTTGATAGCGTTGTAATTATTGTATCTGACAGCCACGTGAATCATGACGCCGTCACTACTTTGATTGCGACCAATGCAGCCGAGCTGAGGCGAGACACTCCAAGCATTTCCGAAGACTTCCTCGTGTCTGAGAACGTACGTACGTACGTCCAAAGGTTGGTCGCGACTTCGGTCGGTCTTGCGTCTAAAGACCAACTGAAGACCAACTTAAGATCAACTCAAGAGCAACTTAAGACCAACTCAAGAGCAACTTACGACCAACTCAAGACCGACTTAAGACGGTTAGCAACGACAAAAATCGAGAAACGGAGTCCAGAGTAGTGGCGTGCAAAAACATTTTGGGGGGCAGGTGCTGAAAGGAGGGTTGGGGACATGGGAAACTTCTGGCTGCCTTACTAGGCTATAGAGGCTATACCAGCCTGGGGTACACAATTAGAAGTCCCAGAGGACCAGTTTTTCCCCAAATTCCTCCCAATAAAATTGGAACTCAGAGGTCAATGGGATGAGTTTAACTCTCACTCCCATGGCTCTTTCCTGTTTGATCTATCGTGGACCGCACTAACTCTCCCTCATCTGACCTGTCATAGCGGGTGACCAGCTGGGCGATGTGTTCGAGGTGTCCCGCATCCGGCGTGAGGACTACGAGGCCCACCGCGGCAAGTCTGAGTATGAGGAGATCCTGCAGGCCAACAACCTGCCGTCCACCATGACGCCCCGCGGACACCAGACGCCCTCCGCCTTCCTCATCATGGCCTCCGGCCTGGACAAGGTAGACAGAGGCTAGACGACCATACACTGTGATGTATATCCAGATGCTTGCTTTCTGTTTACTATCCTTTTCTACTTTTAATGTGAACCATTTGTACATGTGTGGATCAGCAAAGTACATTTATAGCCAGACACCCTCCGCCTTAATCATGGCCTCTGGCCTGGACAAGGTAACCAAACTAGCTGAGCATTCTGAGCTCCAGAAAAATTGGGAACTCCTCCCACTTTTTTGGGAAGCAAACAACCAGTAGCAAACCAAGGGAGGCTGGTCAACCATACCGTTTGGGAAATGTTAATTATGGTCTTGGTCGGACCAAGTTTCAAAGAGATTTGGAAGCCGATGACCAGAGACTAGCTGATCTTCTTAAAGGTGCACTGTGTAAGATGGTGGCCAGAGTAGGTATTGCAACTACGCTGCTCATTGAAACTGTGCTGTCTACTGCCAAATTTGATCTTTCCATGAATATTTAAAGCAGTTCAGATTTTTCGTAAATATTAGTTAATTACTTGGTGGAGTTTTAGTCTTCACATTTTTCCGTACTGCATTGTGTGCGTGCGCTCTCTCTGACATTGAACCCTGTACAATTGGCGCCTTCTTGGCAGCCTCCAGAGCTGGTGTGAATGTGTGTCTGTATGTGTATCAACACTGACTCAACCATATAATTTGGATACTGTGCTATATTTAACAAATTGCATTTCTTCCTCCTTGCAGCATGGAGTGGACTCGGACGTGCCGCTGCCTTACTCCCACATCGACATCGCAGGCTCTTCCGGTCCCTTCCCTGGTGTCCCCACAGGGGCGCCCATCCTGGCCTTCGCTAGCAGCTACATCCTGCAGGAAGACTGAGCTCTCCAGTGGAGTGGGGCCGACCCTGTGGACCCCACGTGAAGCTCTCAGGGGGCCCATGGTTTAGTGACATACCTAGCAACGTCAACTCGCACAATTTCCCAATGTCAAGTTTATGAGCCTTGGTAGTGTGTCAGCCTAATTAGTCATGCCCAGTGATTGGATACTCTTTAGTGAACTACGGAGTATCCAATCACTGGACGTGATTACGAAGGCTGACAAACTTCGAGGGACGCACGCTAGACATTGGGAAACGCCCTCAGTTCAGTTGTGGTCGCGTTTGACATACGACATGCTGCGCATATTGAGTGCCTATCAGAGTGCAATGTAATTTTGCAGTGCGCCGTCATGAACGAGCCCACTGACTCTCCTGCAAAAGCTATGCAGTATCTCAATCCCCTGGCAAAGCCACGTTTTGCTAGTAGTAGTCCAACACCATGCTTGAGTAGACTTTGCACAGGTGCGTCACTTTACCGTCTGCTTCAAACAAGCCCCATTGCAGCACAAACCCCACCCCACTCGACCAAAGGCCGTGCCGTGGCATTCCCATCCATTCATACACAACAACCAAGCCTCCGCTACATCATTTTAGACACCCAGTTGCACTTGCATATCCAGGTATAAAAGTACTCTTTCCCTCCAGAAATCCATCAAGGCCCTGTGTTGAGCCATCCATCCAGTTAACTTTGTGTCCAACGACAGAGCAGACAGTTTCCAATCACTCCATCCTTCTTACTGTGCGTCGCTCCCATGTTGGCCATTAGCAACAGGCCTGAAGTTCCGTCCACTGATGACTCCGAGCCATTAAATAAGATGTTGGTCTGATTTTTACGTGGTAGATTTGAGTGGCTTCATTCAATGTCTTCTGTACCTCAAAAGATAATGTATTGTGTTTTTGACCATTTTTCTTTGAACATACTAGAATCACACGGTCCATAAATTCTGCAAGAACGAACTGCCATTTTAAATGAAGCTATTCACTCTGGGAATAAAAGTTGAACGAGGTACACAGGATGTGTGCATAGTTTTGTATGGTGTTTGGGTGTCTGCACTGTAGAAACATTTCTTGGTTCTCCAAATAAAAGCAAGATTTATACATTTCATGTATTCCTGCCATTCATTTCATACAGCCAATGCATTACAATAGTGAATAATTACTTGGAGTCTACAGAACACTGTTTTTATGGATGCATTATCACAGCTATGCTGATGACACTCAAATGTACGTTATTTCTCCAAATGATTGAAGCCCTACTGAGTAATTGTGCTTATGTCTTGAAAATATTAATAGTTGGAAGTAGCATAAGTTCTTACAAATGAATAAAGACAAGACTGAAATAATTGTGTTTGGGTTTGAAGATGCAAGACAGAATCTCTGTGCTTACTTAGAATCCAAATCACTTAAAAAGTCTAGTCAAAAACCTTGGTGTGATGTTGGACGGTAATCTCTTTCAATGCTCACATCAAAAACATAACAAAATCTGCTTTTTGCCACCTTAGGAACATTGCTAAAATTATTTTGTATGTAAACAGGATTTGGAGAAGTTAATCCATGCTTTTATTAGAGTTGACTATTGCAATACCCTTCTTATAGGTCTCCCTCAAAGGTCACTCAGGCAGGTACAACTAATCCAAAATGCTGCAGCATGAATTCTGACTAATACAAAGAAGAGACCACATCACTCCAGTACTTAGGTCATTGCACTGGTGTCCAGTGAGATTTAGAATTGGGTTTTAACCTCTTCTGATAGTTTCAGTCTGTCACTGAATGGCTTAGGCCTTAAATATATTGTAAATATGCTTGAACAATATCATCCTAATAGATGTCTTAGGTCTTCAGAATCTGGTCAGGTCTACATAGGGTGAAACGACATTTCAGTCATTACGCTGCAAAATTCAGGAACCAATTTCCTGTCCAAATTAGAACTACCCCAACAGTAACTTGTTTTAAAAGTAGATTAAAAACAGCTTCTCATCTGCCTTTGGTAAATACTGTAGTTAATTACATACTAAAACACACTAAAGGTTTTTCTTTTTCTTTTCTCTAGCACATTGAATGACATTTATCTATGATAATGTACTATATAAATACTTATAGATAACTGGATTACTATTTAATATTTTGGGGGCATTTGGATGTGACCGTGACTACAGAAAACAAGTAGGAGAGAGATGCGGAAAAGGTTATGAAATGGCTCAAGTCAGACTTGAACCTAGGTCCCCATGGCTACTGGGCCCGTTTAAAGTGTTTATGAAACGAAAACAAACGGTCATTCCCATTAAAGCCTTGTTTTTTTCTGATAGCATCGATGAGACTTTGAACCCAATCATCCTGGAGGAACTTGTGAAAATGGCAACTCAAAGTGTGAATTCTGTGAAATTTGCTGTGACTAATGAGCTGGGCTGTGACATCAAAGAGGAGAGTCCCTGGTTTGCTAGTATGGCGATCTGAGAAAACAACACACATTTGATGGACCCACATCTTATAAAGGAACCAAAATTCTGATACAAACATCAGCGTGTCGAAAAACCACACATCCAACCTCATGAGAAAAAAAAAACAGCAGCACAAATCTATTTCAGAGGCACTGATACATCTGCAGAAAGTGACATGTCTGACAGGCGAAGTGACGATTGTTGACCTAGCCTGACAGTTTGTTTTCTTTATGGTTACGGTTGCTAAGGGCGCTTTGCCATGACCCAAAGATGACATGGCGTGTGTATTTGTTGACAAATGGGGGGCATTTTGATTCAATTGCGCGATATAGTGTGATTGAAATGCATGTACAAAAATATCATCAACTAGAGAAAAACGGAGGTATTAGGCTGTTGGAGCAGCCCCGAAACCCTAAAAAAGAAGAGAAAAAAAGTAGGCCTACGCTATATGCATCTCTGTTTATTCGCTAAGCAGTAGTCAAGTCTGTGAGTTGGCTGTCCTCGACCGAGAGCACCACGGAGGCTGAAGCGCGGATATCCCAAAACCAATTTATTGACCAGTTGAATGGCAATCAACAAAAAGTGCATATCCCGAGAGCATTTGCATCGGTTTGGCATGTAATGTGCATTACCCTTTCCTGAAAACAACATACAAAGCAGATGGACAAGGTAAAACGTAGCCTAAAGCAAAGCAGTGCACGAGCAGTTACAGGGGCAGTTTCAGTCTGCACGCCGGCGATGTCAATTGTTGGAACTGCTTGAGACAATAGCATTCTCTTCAGTCCAACCATGCCCGCGATCTCCACATTTGTGGTGAAGCACGAGGGGTGGAAATGTGCCGAGCACAACAGTGACCATGAGCTTGCTTCAAAACCACGCCGGTGTGGCAACTTTTGTGATATGCACCGGAATTCTCATCCACATGTACATCTGCTTGTACAAGGCTATGGTAAGCGATGTGGGACAAATGTATGGCAGGAAGCGAATGTCAACATAAACAGAGATTACACAATCTTTGATATGGTCAGCAAATGATTTGGGGCTGTCATTTATGTTATGCCTACACTTTGGAATTAGATCAGAGTCTTATTGTTACACAGGCATATTTGATTTAGCCCAACTGTGCTTGTAGGATAGACTGAGTAAAGTAAAGTATAGAGTAGATAGCCTACAGGGCGGATGAGAATCTGGTGCATATCACAAAAGCTGCCACACCGGTGCCTGCGTACGAATTGGATCCACAGAGCCCTTGTTTTAGCCTTCTCCACAGTTGGCCACAGTTCCATCATTCTTCACAGAAGGGAACTTGTGCAAAGATATTCCTTCTGTCAAGTAGCCATTTTTGCAGCTGGCACCGTTTGGCCCTCCAGCAACACACTGCTTGACCATTGATCTGAACAAGGTGGAATGAGGTGAACTCCCCCCTTTTATGTCACGCATATCATTTGCATAACATTTGCATGTCACCAAAAAAAAAACGAACATCACACTTTTTGGGAACGTTTTAACATGACTTTTAGGACAAAATATCACCCAGACAATATCCCATTTTATTCACAAGGCTTAGAACTGCCAGAATCTGTCCTGGAAATGTAGCCTGATAAACCAGACTAAATGTGGATGTCTAATTTAGTCTGGCCTCGATGCATAATACATCCAAAGATTGTTGATGAGAACAACCTTCCCTCAAAACCCTGCCCGCTTTGATTCAAAACACATCTTTGCGTTGTAATTGGTTTGCCAGATTCATGGCATTCTGGCTTCATTGAATCATTATGCGAGGCCAGACCCACCCGTAGACAAAACATTTTGTCGTCCAGCGGGTGGCGCTGGTTCACCAGGCTACTGGAAATGGTCCAATTCCTTTACTTTGTTTTAGTTTCTTAAACACTTTAAGAGGCATTACTGCACTAAATGAAAAATAAGAACATCAACGACATTCCCTATCCACATGACAAATTCAAGCATGAATTGCAGTTTACAGAAAAACTTGATATTTATTATCAATTTTGCAAATGACTACTATTACATTCGATGTAATGCTGCTTTCTGCAATTCAATTGCACAACTTTATTTCCCACAAAATTGATCAATAACCTGTGCGATCAACTGTGCTTAAGTGCATAATTCTCATTTCAAAAACAAAAGAGCACCATTAAAGTGCCCTTCCTGGTTACTGGAATAACATCAACATAAAATTGGGGCACAAAACCTAATTTGTCTCACAAAAAAAATCTAAGAACATTTCAGAAAGTGCTCTGAACATTTTAACTGAACATCCAACGATACATATCCATCTTGGATAACCCATGTCCTAACATTATCTAAATCTACCCCACTCTACTCTACACTGAATGTGTTAATTATCTGGGATCACAGGTAGTACAAAAAATCGTCCAGATTGTAGTTGGGCTCCTTGTGAATACTCTGGCCCACAAGGAATGCCAGCTTGTGGGCGTACTGGCACGGCGCAGGCACCCGCACAATACCCTGTAGACCAAAGAGTTTAACCAGTTAGACAAGCTGTGGGGAAGGACATCCTAGACTAGTTCAGTCCCCGTGTGGATTCCAATATGCAAACTTCTATCCTCCCTTGCTCACTTGTGACCTCGTCACTGACGACAGAAAATTAATTCAATATCTTGCAAAAGCACAATTCTAATGTAATTTTCTCATTTGCAATTGGGATGGCGAATGAAAACCAGTCCCTCAAAAATTGGAGTCGATAGACTGACAGCTGGGAAACCATTTTCGCCACAGAGGCGGGGCGAGGCCACAAACACTAGTGGAGGACGGGAGTGTGCATATTGGAATTATTCTGTGTCATTTAGCAAATCAAGTCATGCGTCTTCAAGCAGCGGTATAGAGTTACGATGTCATTTCCTGAATTATGCAAATGTTACCCATCATTTCTGCTTCTACAATACAGAATTTGTACAAAGCCTGTAGATCATGCTACAGTATGTGGGATGTGGATCATGCTACAGTATGTGGGATGTGTAAGTAAAGTCACAGTTCAAACTCAAGTCCACAAGAAAAACACTCAAGTTTCGGTGTTCAGATAGTGTTGGCTAGAGCTGATTAAAGCCCGGATGATCCGTTTGGAGAGACGGATCAAGACCTCATCCGGACAGACCGGATGGCTGTCATGCATTGATCCGCCAAAGGCGGGTCAGATGGCATTTCATTAATATGTCAACAAAATGGCAGTTAGGCTACAGCGCGAGAAATTGTGAAACCAGAATATATCCTCTTTAGTTGACTACAAGAGCCATTCTCTAATCTCTCTAGTATGCTGTTCAGTCACGAAAACTCACTGACAAGGCAGGAGTTGGTTCCGTTTTACTCATTCATCGAGCCCTTTTGATCCGTCCTGCCTGTTGTGGCCAATTGAGTCGCGGATCCCCACTCCCGATGTGTGTGCTTCTGACTCTGTTGAGGTCTTCATTTCTAAATGTTAACAGTGCTCTGCCAACGCTTTTACATCTCAGTCTGTAGGCTAGTCTCGTGACTCTACTATCACTCACTGCGTTACAGTGTACAGACTTTAAAGCCACCACTGTCACTCCCCTCGTCCGAGTCAGACTCAGCAGCGGCGCCCTTGGCGACTCTAGACGAATCCTGACAGTTGTTGGTAGCAGCGAATCCCCTACGGATCGGATCAACGCTTAAGTTTTGTTTTTGCCACGAGTGTGCGAGTCGAAAGGCAACTCGGCAGCAGAAGCGAGTGGTCATCTGCTGCTCGCCTCCTGTCTATCCTTGCTCAACTAGAGTTCTGCTCCCAAATATTTGACTTTTAGTCTTCTTAAATACAGACACACATTATTTATTGCAAAATCAGGAACATGCCGTTTCACGGCTGCCAAAGGCTCTTCGAGTCGTGATCGCATGTTTAGTGAGGAGACCCAGGTGGGTCGGATCGCAGCATGAATTTAGGAACTGTGACAAGTCATAGTGAGTTTTGTTGCTCAAACTGTCTTACTCTTTGTTGTCCCATTCATCAATTCACATTGATGAATCAAAGGCGATGCGCATAGCCACTTAACGGCAGAAACGTTTTTAAAAATACATTATTGTTATTTATTTTTATTTATTTTAAATAAGTGATCCGAGTGATCCGTCTAATCCGGATACCCTCCTTGGAATGATCCAATCAATCCGGACGCCTCAAAGATTCAAGTTAAACACCTCTAGTGTTGGCCTCTTACCTGCCAGTTATAGTACAGGTGGCACAGCTTGTAGGTCAGCCTCTGCATGTGGTCAGGCTTCAGGCCGCTGCTGTCAAACACAACGTTGTAGTGTGTAGGGGAGACGCTGCCCATGCGCACAGCCTGGCTCACGATGAAGTAGTCGTACCTGGGAGGGGGACAGAGAGACAGCATGGTACTCTCAGTGGACAAGGATGGATTGGAACCTGCAACACTCATTTTTAGTGTTCATCAGTTCCCTAACCACTGCTGCCCACAAAGTCTGGTCATGAAAAGTGACATAACTCAAGTACAATGGCAGTGTTGCAGTCTTGTCAAATCAATTTTCTAGCTGGTTATACACGTACTGTGTATGGCACTTCCACATTCAAGGTAACACTTCAAACTAAGTCAGTGAAAGACGAAAGTGCCAGTACAGACACTAGCAATTAGCCTTGCAAACCAGCCTAAATGCCAGATTAAATGTGAATATTTAGTCTGGCCCTGATCAATGACACATTGGAAGATTGTTGATGGCAACAACTTGTTTAGCTAACTGTGTCTGTGCCTATTGGCCAACGCTTTTTCGTCACTCGCTCAAAACCCCATCCGATTTGCATCCAAGGATTCAAAACTAATTAAAGCAAATTTGCTACGCTGTGATTGGCCAGCCAGTTTCTGGGCCTCTGGCATTGTCCAAGGCCAGACCCACTCTAAGGCAAAAATGATTTTGTCCACTGGCGGGTGTGAATAGTTTACTAGGCTAACTAGTAATAATTAAGAAATGAAAAGAGCATGGCGAGACGTACCACTCTGGGCGCGTGACCTCTGTGTCAATGACCGTGCCTGGCGGGGGGTTGGCCAGCTTGCCGTCGATACGGGCAAAGAAACGGGAGCAGATGCGCTTCTTCACCACCACCACGGTCAGCTTGGGCCTGGGGAGGGAGAGAGAGGGAGAGAGAGGGGGACAGACAGAGACCAAGAGAGAGAGCGAGCGCAGTGCATTAGTAGGGTCAGTTAATAGTAGAGACGTACCGGATCCTGATTTTTAGGATCCTGCCACATACCGGATCCACTGCTTAAGATCCTGCCGGATCCAGAACCGGATCCTACAAAATGGTTGAAACATATAGTCTACTCGTACATGTGGGCCCCTTTTTATTACGTTGGCTCAAACTATTTTTTAGACTCATTGGCTTCTTGCCACATTGCCTTCAACGGCCACTTCCAAAGGGCTTTCACACCATGCAGTGATTGGGGTTGTGAAAGACTGACTGAAAAGTCTAGGCTAGAGATGCACCAGACCCTGACCCGGAACCGGATCCGGTGCATCTCTAGTTAAGAGTAGTCCTCATTACCCAATAGCAAGGACCATCAGACTTTCAATTCCATGTGTCAATTTTTAACATCCAGGGCCAGTCAGTACATTCTAATGATTAGGCAAAAAAGTGGCAAAAAGTCAAAGAGGTAACCATACAAGTTAGACAGTTAGTGACAACACCTTCAGCGTTGCTTGTAGTCAGGCCAGGAGCAATACAAAGATCGTTTCTGGGGTCCAGAAAAATCGGGAACTCTTTCCACTTTGTCAAGAAGCAAACAACCAGTAGCAAACCCACGGAGGCAGATCAACCATGCCGTTTGGGAAATGTTAAATGTTATGCTCTTGGTCAGACCAAGTCTTGAGGAGATTTGAAAGTTGATGATAATCATGCTAATATCCTGTAATAACTGTCGCTTTTGTGAAAAGCGTCAGCTAAGTGTAACGTAAGGTAATCCAGATGCTTGCTTTCTGTTCACCATTCTTTCTACTTACAATGTGAACCAATGCTAATTATTATGCTCTTGGTCACACCAAGTCTCGAGGAGATGCAATGTCGATAAGGCTACATACGCATAGTCCTGGTCCAGGTCTAAGTACCAGTCAGTACATCCTAATGATTAGGCAAAAAAAAAGAAAAAAAAGAAAAAAGCCTTAGTCCCCAAAAAGTCATAGAGGCTACATACGCGTAGTCCTGGCCCAGAGCTCTGATGGACTGCTGGATCTGGGCGAGTTCGTAGTTCACCACTGTCTGCAGCATGCCGTCTCCTACACCATCCCGGTACACAATGATGCGCGATGGCAGGCAGTTGTTGTGCTTGTACCATGCCTTCAAGGCAGCTGATGAGGAAACAGGGACACCGTACTCAGGAATGAATGCAGACAACTGATAAGTGTGAAGTAACAAACCTAGTACTGAATTACCGTATGTGCTTCTACAAGGATGCAAACATTTGTAATTCATGAATTACTATGAATTAGAAATTCATTGCCATTTTCAAGGGTGCCAGTGTGAAGTCGTACCATGCAGGGCCTCCTTCAGGCTGTCGATGATCTCTTGGCCACGGCTCTGCAGCACACACTTGGAAAACCATCTGGAAAAGCAGAGAGAATATTGGCTTAAGCAACCTGAGGAGAAAAACCCAATCCATTCCTCTCTGTCAGGCCATTTCATATCATTGGAACTGTGTGTTTGCATCAGATTGCACTTTTTAGTCTCCAGACAGCAGTAAGAACACTCAGATACATCAGTAATAACTGTGTGTGCACACCTGGACATGCTCTGGTTTAGGCTGGCCACAAGTGCCCCAATGGATCTCTTCCCAGCTGCGGTGTCATGGTAGCAGTCAATGCCCACGATCATCAGCTGCTTCAACTGTAGAGGGCAGAGAGCAAGTTTTTGCTTCAACATGGCTGATTTTACCAAACTTATATTCCAACCACCTTGAATTGCTTATAAATTGGTCAGAGGATACTGTCAAGACACAGGACTTCAGTTCAGCTGAAGTTAGTCTACCCCAAATACAGTTAATAGTCAACTCTTCCATTCAGCATGGCTGACTTCACTGAGCTGATCTACCCATCTTGATGGCTTATTAGTTGGATTCTGTACTTGTTGCTGGCAGCTTCTCCCCCAAACTTTTTGAACCTGGGATGGACACCTCAGATTTACATTTTGCATGAACACGTTTGTTGTTCATATAGTAAAACAATACGTTTAAAACTAATTCAGGGTGTCTACAGGTTTGACCAAGTCAAAATTAAGACATTTTAAGACTTTTCAATACCATTTCCCAAATAAAATTAAGACCAACTCGCTGCGTTTACAGGTTTTAGCAAGTCAAAATTAAGACATTTTAAGACTTTACAATACCATTTTCCAAATGAAATTAGGACCAACTCGCAAGATCATACACGGGTTCAAATGAAGCACAAAAAACAATTGGTTATTTACATGAATGTAGCTGTTTGAAAACACAAAACTGTACACAATGAAACTTTACACTAAATAAAATTCAATAATGCGTTCTAAATTGCACCAAATGGCTACAACTCCCGATTTCCGTCGCGAAGTTCATCACATGGCTGACATAATTATTCCTCCCTAAATTAAGCTCCACAAATTTAAGACATTTGGGTTGAAAATTTAAGACAAAATAAGACTTTACAAGGCCTTATTTGGCGAAAATGAAATTTAAGACTTTTTAAGGACCCGCGGCCACCCTGTAATTGAATCAAGTATATACATGGGTTCTCAGTTGTTGTTTCCCCATGGCTACACACAACTCCACCTCTGATTGCTGGAAACCGCTGACGGTCAAAAAATTAGCTCACATGGTTGGCTACCAGTGTCTTGCCCCTCCTCACAACACCATGTTTACAAACAACTAAAAACATGTATACATATGCATCTATTAATGTTTTTTTACCGGGATGTCCACGCTCCACAGCTCTCCTCCCATCTTGCAGTTCATCTGCAGGGCGATCTTGGTGGCGATGGTCATGAGGGCCTGTGGCCGGCTGAGGGTGCGCGCCACCACACACTGGCTGGGCGTGGGGCAGTCCACACACAGCTGCTTTTTCACGCAGTCGTACTTGTCCTTGCGGTTGGTCGGCAACACCACCACCACCTGCAATTTCACGGAATACCGATACCAGAAGGGGCACAAGTCACACACACACCAAGCTAAACGCCGAAAGTAGCTGAAAGTTTGATTTTGTAACCAGAGCGAAAGGAAATAAATAATTACATGCTTGAAAGTGTTAAAAGGTGGGCACCAAGTCACACGTGTATACAGTACATCCATGAGTGTGTTAATACCCATGTGCACGTGTGTGTGTGTGTGTGTGTTAGTTAAGCATGTGTGTGTGTTAAGCATACCATCTGGGTCCCTGGGTTGACATTCTGCTGGAGGGCTCGCAGCAGGGCATCCGAGCGGTCATCGTACTCAACCCTGCACACACGTACACATTAACACAAGTTCCAGGCCAATACTCACAACCTTACAGCGCTCCTTCCCAGTGTTTCCATCTCTCCTCTGTTCAGCAGTCCATTGCTTAACACCAAGCATACTTGTAACACAATCCTCTGCATAATGCTTGCTACACAGTGAACCAACAATAAGAGGACACTTTTGAAGTATAGGAGGTTGCAGGCTCCAAATATACACAAGCAATGGCCAGGGACTCAGTGTTACCTTACAATTTTCCTAACACTGTATGTACACATTGAAACACCATCGCCTGCGTAACGTTCGATACATGGCAAATACACACTTTCGCTTACACTCTGGCTCGTGACATGCGCATGCCCAGGCTCCAAATACACACAAGCAATAACCAGGGACTCAGGAGAGCGATAAAGTCAACACTGTATGGACACTATTGTGTATTGTGTATGAAATGTTACACAGGCGATGGTGTTTCGACGCGCACATGGTTAAAAGTACACTTTCGCTTACATGGTGGCTCGTGACATGCGCATGCCCATGGGTCCGGCCACCTTGCCAAGGGTCTGCACCAGGGACTGGGCCACGTCGGCGTTGCGGCGCGTGAACATCACCACCCAGTTCTCCAGCGGCATGGTGCTGATAAGCGGTACGCCGCGCATCTCCTTGGACCAGTCCGCTGCCCAGGGAGCGTACTCGTACTAGACACACACACACACTCATTCAAATTAATTCATAAACACAGACAGAGAAACAAACACATCCATCCAGCCATTCATTAATTTATCACCACAACACTAGATAGAACATGGTACGTCATAATGGACAACTCCATTAAACCAAGGTGATCAATCAAATGAACCAATTCGAGCCATATTTGATACAGCAAAATTGTTTTTGTTCCTATGTATTTCAGGGCTTTTTCGATGAATTTTTGGCATGAGGGAGCATCATGGCAGGTTGCGGGGGGTGAAGGGGGGAATTTACTAGGGGCACTCAAATAAGTAATTTATATATTTTTTTTAAAAAGAAGTATGAGGGTGGAGCACCCCTATTTCCCCGTTCAGAAAAAGCCCTGTATTTTATACTTTGTCTTTCAATGACCACACAGATGAGGTCTGCAACTGCTTTCATCGCTAGAAAGAAAGAGCTGTGGTGTCAGTTACACAGTGGATTCACACGATAGAGGGCTTGTGCTGAAGGGTGTGTATAACGCCTGAACTGCAGCCAATAATAACAACAATTGCATGACTGCCACGAATGCGTCAACCAATTGATTTGCAATTACTTCAACAGCTGACGCACACGCGCCATCTGGCAACTCTGGGATCCAACACGACGCTAGTGACAACAGTTAAGTGCGACAGGAAGTGACTTAAGCCAATGTAAACTGAATACAAATGCAGACGGATATGGCGAGACGGCCGCATGCGAATGCCGCGTTACTTACAGTCCTGCTGCCCTGGACGATTCTCTCAGGGGGGAGGACACGTCCCTTCAGCCTCAGCAGTTTATCCTCGAAGCTCAGGCCCCACGGTGTCAACTCATTCTGTGCCTGGGGGCTCCTGCGAGGAAAAGACACACAAAACCCTCAAGTTGACTAAAGGCAAACACACACCAAGATATCAGCAAATACTTCATATTAAAAACAAAAAAAAATGGCACAGTTCCTTCAACTTATTTACCTAACAGTTTATCATTGAAAACTGTGGACACTCCTACATCTCCTTTTTTGTCTAGGTCCAGAGCCTTCTACTGAATGAATGGTGTAATTTATGGCGGGTTAGCCTGATTGGCATTGACTTTCAAATCTCTTCGAGACTTGGTCTGACCAAAAGCATAACAATTAACGTTTCCCAAACGGCATGGTTGACCCGCCTCCCAAGGTTTACTACCGGTTGACTGGTTTCCAACAAAGTGGGTGGAGTTCCCGATTTTCTGGAGACCAGAAACAATATTTACATTGCTCTTAGCCTGACTAGAAGCAATGCCGAAGGTGTTGAGTCACTAGGAGGGCGTGGCCTGGCTAAGGGAGGGGTAGGGTTGGCAGGTGGCTTCTTACTTCTGGATCTTTCCAATGAATCTGCCCAGGCGGTTCTCCCGCTGGTCTGGGGTCAGTCTGGTGTGAGTGGCCAGATCCTTCATGATGTTGAAGTCACTGCGCATCTTGTCAGTCAAGCCTTCAGAGGGAAACACACACATAGTAAAACAACCTTCAAAAACTGCACTCACAGGAAAAGTTAATGATTGTTAACGCTCTGCAGTTCTGTACACAGAGATACTGCAGATCATCAAACAGTAACCAGCCAGTTGAAATATGTAAATTTACATTTCCGTAACAGCTATTGAATCCAGCAACTAAGTAATTTCATATTAGAACTGTGGATCAATAATGAGGCCTAAAATGTAATTAGTCATGCATGTCCTTACTTTAGCCCCCACTTATGAGAAACCAGACTATCCTAGAGTGCCAAAGCAACACCCCTACCAGTAGGGCCTGAAACCACTGATCTCTAAATAAGATCAAGCCTACATTTTAGAGACCAGTGCAAAATATTCCTTGTGTCCAGTCACAAGGGGCACCACCAAGGCACTCCATTAACTGTTTGACAAGGTGTGTGTGCTTAATACTCACCCGTCAGGAAGCAGAACTCGGGGACGAGGAGCGCAGGGCCTGGGGGCGGGGCTCCGGCCGGCCCCTTCTTCTTCACAATGCTGATGAGCAGTACCTGGTTGGCATCGCTGATGTCCAGGTTGTATTGCTGTTCAGGAGAGGAGACAAGAGAACAAACAAACGGGTCAGTGGGTTCCAGTGGGTTAAAGTCAATAGCCCGACTTGCAACCATGCATTCATCTATTTACTCCATCACTAACAGATCTGGTTGGTCTAGAATTCAAATGCACAAATTTTAACCTGAGTGCTTTGTAATCTTTCAGTGGCCATGCGCCAGGAAGAAAAAAAGACCTGAAATAACACGAAATCTTCACATACAGTACCTAGTACAATAAATCTAACTAGACTGCATGAGTACCGTCTTGTAGTACGACTTGAAGGAGATCTCCTTGTCGCCTCTTGTGAAGGTGTTGTTGGGGGTCTGGTCCCACGCGATGTCATCAATCCGGTAGGTCTTGTTGTTGTACCTTACAGAGAGGATACATGAAGAGCCACTCTTGCATATACAATTTACATTACCATTCAGGGTTCTAAATTAACACCAGCTAACTTGCCAAATGCTTGTGAAATTTCAGTTTGGCTGGTAGAAAACACCAACTTACTAGCCACTTTGACTCATTAGTGAGTGTGTGTTTGGCTAGTACTAGTCATTTTGGCTGGTGATGAAACAAACATCTCAATTACGCATTTACAGACAGTGCTATCAAATTAGCAGAAGTTGTCAGTCTGCAGCAGACTTACTTGGTGAGCACGACAAGGCCCACCAGCTCCTTGGTGCAGGCCTCTGCAAAGTTGTGGTCCCCACACTGCCTGCGGAGGTTGTACATGAAGTCCAGCACCGTCTCGTTACGCAGCACCTTGTGGCTGACGTCCATGCACAACATGATGCTGGACTCATACTGCAGGATGTTGGTCTGGAAGCCGGGCCAGATAGTCAACCTGCAAGGATAAATAAACACACAGACAAGAGAGCAGAAATCAACATTCCTTAGAAGACCTGTTAAGCCAGCTATCTTCTCCCAACTGCCTTTACTGTTGAACGCCGCCTGATTTAACTCACTGGAATATAAAACAGTAATAACGTTTACATGAGACATTTAATTCCGAATTAACTCACTTTAATTCTGAATGAAAGTTAATTCCGCTTTGAAAACATCATGTAAACACTTCACAATTTGGAATTAAATGAAAGATCAACGCAAACTCGACCAAACTATTTAATTCGGAATTATTAATTCGGAATTAAAAACACCATGTAACCATAGCCAATGAGATGTACACCATAGCATAAAGACAGCTCTGAGACATAGCTGTACTTAGTGAACATGTCAGAATTGATGTTCATTTTACATTTGAATGTGACAACACTTGCATTACGTCATAATTACTACACTTCTTCTGCAACAGCTATGCCCACCTATGCTGGGGAATGTTCAGGGGGTCGTCCGGGTTGTAATGATGACGGCCAATCTGCTGCATGTTCAGAATTCTCAGGATCCTACAACACGGCAGGGAGTACAGGAACAGAAAAATTGAGTGGGTGATAATACACAGGAGGTAAAAAAAAAAAAAAAAACAGCTCCAAACACCGTAGCCCCTCTTGCATTACACAATTCACCACTGCTTTTGGTTTTTTAAACATACAGGGATGCTCATTTACACACACCTGCGGAAGATGATGTTGTAGAACTGCAGGCACACAGGAGAAGAAGGCAGCAGCTCATTGGTCAGGGTGATCTTGATCTGGACCCTCTCACCATGTCTAGTCTCTGCAACCAGCACAGTCTCCTGCACAGAGAGAAAATGGTCAATGAATGAGACTTCCAGCACCAGAGGAAAAAATACATCTGAGCACCTCAGATACACTCATGTACACCGTTTACAAAGAATTGAGTTGTCTTTCAGGTGAAATGTAAATTAGGAATAAATGTAGCTGAGAGTAGCTGTTACTTTTCATCAATTCATTTTGAAATCCCTTTCCAATTTTTTTTTAACATCTTAAACTTTTTAGTGAACCCTGTGAAACCATAAAATGAACACATACGGCATCAGGAAGACGATGTGGAAGGAAGAGGATGGCTCCATCGAAGCTGCGTGCTGAGCCCAGTGTCTCCTCCTGCTGGTGGATCAACGCCACGCGCAGCCTGCGAGACTCCATGGGTGGGTTGAAGTCCACATGGTACTGATACAGGACCCACTCAGGGCGAGACATCAGGCGCACAAAGTTGGCCTGCAGCTCGATGGCAGAACCCGATGAACCTGTTTGCCAAAAACACCAGTCGTGTTCAGAGTTTCTCCCTTGAACTCAGTTTTCTCCTATTGCACCCCCATAGAACAGAGCGCATTTCAACCGTTTCAGATATCCTACACATTTGTTACTAGTTACTTATTCCATGAGTGCCAACGGCATCTTGACCAGGGTACTGAGTATCAAGAGAATCAAGTCCATGCTAGAAATTATCAAAACCTATTTATAAATGCACGAGTTTTAACAGGATATATAAAGAGTTAATTTGCAAAATGATGTTATCTCGGTTGAGCATCACGGTTGAGCTCTTACCAGACTTGGAGTCCTTCACGTGCTCCATCATCTGGCGAGTGTGGACATCAGCGTCATGGAAGTCCCGGCGGCGTCCTCCTCGCTCCCCAATCTTCACTTGCTGGAAGCCTGCTGAGATCTCGGCCACAGCTGGGCAAAGAAGCAAACCAGGGACAAGTACAGTGAATCACATCTTGGTACCGGTGTATGACAACAATTGACACACTGAAAGGGCATTACTATATTGCATGCATGATGCTCTACATCTTTAAGATGCACTGTATATCATTTTTAAAGTAGTTTATTTTCAAAATTCATGCTGCCCATTCACAAATGTCTTTTTCATGAGTACTTACCATCACCATCAAATTTTAAGTATTCATTTCATGACTGTAGAAGACCCCCATTTTCATAAATGAAAAGTGAAAATAAATGAAAAATTTTCCCATAGTCCATTTTACATTTAAAGAGTTGCAAAATTTAGCTGCAAAATTTACTGTACTTTGGTCATACTAGTAAATATCATTACTGAGTAAAAATTCATGAAAAGGACAGATTTGGCAGTAGAGAGCACAGTTTCAATGGGCAGCACAGTTGCAATACCTACTCTGGCCACCACTCTACACAGTGCACCTTTGAATATAATACAAGTTCAACATTTGCACTGACAGTTGTACAGGCAAGACTCTGACAAAGCCCTGAAGAAACCATACCTTCCATGGTGGCTGCTGCTGGGGCAGTCTTCTGGCGACCGCGCCCCACAAGCTCGCCCTCAGCCGGGGGCATCACATGGCGCTCAGGAGCAGCCTCCGCTGCCGAAGGTGGCTGGAATGCAATTCATTAATAGTACCGGTATACAGGGCAGCTGACAGCTTTGGCTGGACCCAGGACAAAGTCATCTGACAGGGCCCCCAGCCCAATAGATAAAATGTAACGAGGACCCAGTTCTGGGCCCCCTCTCTCCCTGTGCCCGGGACAACTGTCCCATTTGTCCCCCTGCCGGTACAACAATTGAGAATTTTCTGCATAGGTTTTTTTCCAGATGCATGTCTCTACAAGAATTGTGCAGTACCTTAAAACATAATAAAAGGAGTAGAACTATACTTTTTAAATGTGGTTTTCCATAGTAATAAATCAACAATATTGACAAACAATATCAAGTGTTTTTTTCTCCAAGCTCCAAATCACCCTTCTATTTCATACAACATTATAGTTTTGCAAGTTAGCATCATTAATTACATTTTTTTCTTACATCATTAATTTTATTCTTGCACTACCATTAAGTCGCAGAAGCACCAGTTGCAATAATAAATACCATCCACACAAATGTATGTCCAACAGCTGATTGCAGACCGACATAACAATTAGAGGTTTTGCCATTTGAGTCGGTTCGATTTCTTTTGGAGACTTTTAGCCGCTATATTGAATGACTACCACTTCTCAATCTCAAGTAAAATACAACTTGCGAAAACTTACCACTCCTGGGGCAGCGGTGTCTTGCCCCCTCGCACGTCCTCGAGATCTTGCTCTCGCTCGCCCGGACATATTATCAGGTTATGGCTCAAACAAAAGACAAAAGTACTGCAATTGATTAAAAAAATGTATATATTAATGTTTAGTAATCAACGACACCACGTGTTGAAGCCACAACCTTTCTGATCAACCAAACTAGGCGTGCGTGGTAATCACGTGCACCGCACCCCCACCCCCCACTCCCATGCGCACGTGGCCTTCAAAGCTAGCAGCGTGACACGAGTTGGCACGATTCCGAAAACACCAGTTTTACAAAGAAACGTAACCGTAAGGCGAAATTAGCGAAAAAAATACAAATAAGAAATGTGGTATCCTTTACCACAAGGCTGTGTGCTGATTCATATGCCTCACAGACCGTTTCCAGTCTACTTGCGCTCCGACACAAATGCACATTTGGCCAAAGCAAACCACGAACTAGCCTTCCATTTTAGGTATTACCCAAAAACATTTTTTTAACAAATTGACTTGACACCAGTCTACGAAACACCGTCGAAAGCATTTCAAATTGTGCTAGTATATCCTATAAATGCATGGTGAATTCCATCCATTTCGCTGAGTAATTAGCAAGCTACTTTACCTGATGACTAGCCATTTTACCACACTGGAACCAAACGAATGCATTTCAAGTTCAACAACATTTACACCAACATATACATTTAACGCTTACTATTTAATGAAACGCCATGCACTGGATGTCTCTTGGTGTAATTACATTAAGAGTTATTGGCTAAGTTCACGTGTCACCCTGGACAAATCTCTACACAACCACTTACCTCCAGTCGATCCAACGTCTGTCTGAAGAAATGATGGCGTACACACGTTTTTGGTTGTACAGTGAAGTAGCACTCCGCGTTGGAATTGTCCAGTCAGAATGTATCGAGTTATTAACCTGCTTTATACAATTTTACTTCCAATTATACAACCAATAGCACAACGAGTAGGGACATTTCAAGAACTGGAAAGCTAAATAATGTGGTTTAAACGAGGGACTATTTTTTTTCGGAAGGATATCAGACTACCCTATTGTTTGGATTACTCTGTATCTTTTTTTTTCTTCTTTTTTTTCGTTTTCAAATGTGGGCACTGGCAGCCAACCACCAGTTGAAAAAAAGTCACGGCTTTTTTGCATCCACCTCAGAATGATGCTGAAGAAAGAAAGACACTAATTACTCATTACCCTTGAACTCCACAGTAAGATAGCCTAAGTACATGATGGCATGCTCATCCTCAAAAAAAAAAAACATGACTCCCTGCTTGTAGGTCACAGTCGAACTTTTGAGTAGCCTAATGTCATTATTAGACCCATCCTACAGAAGCCTACATTTAACATCCACGAAGACAATAAAGATTTAATTTTAAAGATTTTAAAGATTTACATTTGTTATTAAAAACATAACTAGCCTACAAAACAGTAGTGAAGTGAAGTGGATCTGCTGACATTGTGGATGATATTATGCTTATGTAGGCCTACAAGCTACAACCATCAATATTGGCCATTGATGCAAATTCATGATGTCATCATGATTAGGCCAAACTGTTATCATGATGAAATGAAGTGGATCTGCTGACATTGTGGATGATATTATGCTTATGTAGGCCTACAAACTACAACCATCAATATTGGCCATTGATGCAAATTCATGATGTCATCATGATTAGGCCTAACTGTTATCATGATGAAATGATAATAGGCCACCGATATTATGACAGCACCGTCATATTTAGATGCCAACCCGGAGCTGATAACCCTACTGGTATAATAATGACAACAAAGGACAGAATTTGTATCAATGCTGCTGTCATTGCAAAGAGGGCTTTTAATTCATTTCACATTTGATTTAGGCCTACATCTTACTCTCCAAAAACTGGCTATGTTTTTCCTTTAAATGTTGGGCGATAAACAAAACGCGTTGATAGTGCAAGACGATTAGGCTACATTTGGACATTCCAATCAAAAAATCGGACCCAGTGTAGAGCCTGGAACCAGAGATTTTAGGAAGGACTTTACTGGAATGTTGATGTTGACATATCGACAGGCAACGCCAGGTAAGGACAGGAGCAGGGTTGCCAGATGAGACTAATGATTTCCAGCCCAAAAAATTCAGGGGAGAATGAAGAGGGCTAATGATGCTGTAGATGGCGTAATGACACTTGTGTAGGCCTACAGTGTGTGTGTGTGTGTGTGTGTGTGTGTGTGTGTGTGTGTGTGTGTGTGTGCGTGCGTGTGTGTGTATGTGTTGGGTGGGGGGGGGGGGGTTTGAGATCTGTGCATATCTAACCTGTACTCTTGTGTTTTTGCAGCGAGCTATTTACAAGCCAGTGTTTGCAAGACCATCGTCCTGGCGGCTTCTACGGAAGCCCGGCATGGACATCTTAGCGATCCCGCGCCCAAACAATGGCATCCACAACCTGTGAAGGGTGAGTAGCAAATATAACCTGGGCAAGATTTTAGGAAGGTGACACATTAGGCAGGCAGACATGAATTACTTACAATATCTGTTCTTTGTTCATTTGTGGATCAGAGAAAGATGTAGGTTCAAATTCCATACAAGTGTTTGTCTGTGTGTGTGTGTGTGTGTGTGTGTGTGTGTGTGTGTGTGTGTGTGTGTGTGTGTGTGTGTGTGTGTGTGTGTTTATGTGAACCTGCGTGTGTGTGTGTGTGTGTGTGTGTGTGTGTGTGTGTGTGTGTGTGTGTGTGTGTGTGTGTGTGTGTGCAGTTCCCGGTACTTGGCCCTCTTCCTCTCGTTGGCCTCCTCAATGTTTTCCTCCCAGGGTACTGTCAACTCCAGTATGATCAGCTGTTTTGAGGACTGTGAGGTCATGATCATATCTGGGCGGAGGGTTGTTGTTGCAATGTGCTGGGTGAACCTTAGCTGCTTGCCCAGGTCGACCTGCAGCTGCCAGTCAGATGTTGTGTGGAGGAGGCCAGTTGCCCTCTGTTGGTGTGTTCTGGGTGTTACTCAAGCTTTTACAAAGGATATTGCCTTCTTCGGAGCGTGATAGTTTTTGCTGGAGCTGATGGCTGAGGCTACGCTCTCTGCGACTGCCGTGAGCACCTGGTCATGGCGCCAGCGGTAGCGACCATCTGCCAGGGCCTTCAGGCAGCCGCTGAGGAGGTGTTCCAAAGAGCCTCTACCAGAGCACAAAGGGTAGGAGGGTGTCTCACATTTCCCACACATGTGAAGGTTTGCAGGGCTCGTAGATGGCTTGCATTAGGAAGTGGACCCGCTGGAAATCTGGCTGTAAAATGTTGGTCCAGGTGATCCTGCGCTGTAGTGCGCTCTCCCACCTCGTCCATGCTCCTTGCTGTCGTAAACCCACTGCCCGGCTCACTCGCTCCTCCTCCACACCTGCTCTAACTTCTTCCTGGATCAGGTGATGTCTTTCCTTCCCATGTGTCTGGTTGACGAGGGTCTTTGGGAAGTAACCCAAGCCTGCTCTGCCTGTTGCCACAGTTCCCACTAGTGCCTTCTGTCTTAGGCGGGACTCTGCCAGCTCCACTGCTTCCCCAGCCCTCCACTTCCTTCCTGTCCTCACCTCAATGCCGGCTGCTGAAACCTTGCTGTCCTTTGAGTACCGGTACTGTAGGGCTTCCCTGGTGTGTGCCACCATGAACTCTTCTTTGAGGCCACTGATGGGCAGCTGGAGAGTGTTGCTTGTTCCATACAGGGCAGCGCTGGTGAGACTGCGGGGAAGTCCCAGCCACCTACGAAGAAAGCAGCTGATCTGGACTCACTCAACTGCTGTCATTGGGACTGCATAAATCAGCAAGGGCCACAGGATGCGGGGCAGGATTGAATGCTGGTAGATCCAGGCTTTAAATCTACCAGATAGGCCAGACTTGTCTACCTTGGTGAGCCAGGTGCCAAGTTCTAAGCTGGCCTTCTGAATGGCTGCTGAGTCTTTCAGGCTGGAGTCAAAGAGCTTCCCCAAACTCTTGACAGGTTGTTCCGTGATGGTTGGGATGACAGGTCCTGAGATGGAAAAACGGAACTTGTCGATCACCTTGCCCTTCTTCAGCACCATGGACCTTGATTTGGAGGGCTTAAAACGTATCCTTACCCAGGCAATGAGGCTTTCTAGCCCTTGTAGAATCCACCTGCACCCTGGGACTGATGTTGTTGTAACGGTGAGGTCATCCATGTAGGCTCTGATGGGGGGTTGTCGCATGCCTGACTTGGTCAGGGGCCCTCTGCACTCCACCTCAGCTGACTTGACCACCATGTTCATGGCTAGGGAAAAGAGGACAACGGAGATGGTGCAGCCTGTAATTATCCCTTTCCCTATACGGTGCCAACCGATGTTTCAGACCCAGAAGTGACCCTCATTTATTGTAATAATCCACAATGAGGTCCTTGATTTTACTGGGAACATGGTGGAGGTGAAGCACAAGCTCAACCAGCTTATGTGGTATGGACCCATAGGCGTTTACCAAGTCCAGCCACAAGACAGCTAGGTCGCCTCTGTTCTCATGAGCCTCTCTCATCAGTTGCGTGACAACTCCTGTGTGTTCCAGACAGCCAGGTGTGCCGGAGATCCCTCCCTTCTGTACTGATGGATCAATGTAGTTGTTTTTGAGGAGAAACTTGGTCAGCCTTCATGAGATGATGCTGAAAAACACCTTCCCTTCAACGCTCAGTGAGATGGTCCGAAACTGAGTCTGATGTCTGTTGAGTTCTCCTCTTTGGGGATCCAAACTCCCTTGGCACACCTCCACTGGTCAGCCACTTACCCGGTGACGTCGTACCCGGTGACGTAGTACCCGGTGACGCCGCATTTTTTGGCTCAGCCCTTTCCGTTATATGAGCTATTCTAATGGGGGCAACTTTTGTTTACATTTAAAAAACATTCTTATTTATTCCCCAAAACATTCAAAAGGTTATGCAACATCAGCAGACAGCTAGCAAACAGCGATACCTTTTGGGAAAATATTTGGAGTTGGCCTATGCTCATTTAAAAAAAAAATGTTAACAAAAGTTGCCCCCATTAGAATAGCTCATATCTCGAAGAAGGAAGGGAAGGAGAAAGAGCAGAGAGAGCAGGAGGAATGGAAAATAAATGAGAAAAACTCCAAGCGAAGGACACTTGACATTGCCCAAGAAATGAAGGAGCAGAAAGTGTTCATGGAAGGTGAAAGGAAAGATGTAAACAGAGCCATGTGGGGAGAGCAGGAGAGAGCGAGGAAAGACAATAATGATGAAAAACGTCAAGGTTTACTGTGGCCGGAGATAGACTTCGACTCAGAGAGCGACTCGGACTCGGAGGAGTCCACGTTTGGTGATGAGGACACAGACATGATTCTGGAGACACTTGACAACATGGACAAGAGAAAGAAGGAAGATTTAGGTTTGAGGAAGAGCAGCATGCAGAAAGTGTAGGAGTGACAAAGAGGGAAATACGATAGATTTGAGAATGCATGTTGTAGCACACAGACATGGAGAGACGCAACCAGCGTTTGTAACCAACCATACGCAAACAAAAAACATTTTCTAATCATATAATAAATATAGATATACAAATAAATATATTCACATTCAATTTTACATTATTTTATTACATTTATTCAAGAAAAAACTACCTGGCATTCAAAAAACAGAAAACGTTTTCTCATTTGTTTTCCTTGAGCTGTGTAGTACATTGGTATCAGGGTTCCCACTCGTCCTGGAAAACCTGGAAAACCTGGAAATTTAGAAATTTGTTTTCCAGTCCTGGAAAATTCCTGGAAATTCACTAAATATCCTGGAAAAAAACCCTTTGTCCTGGACTTTTTTCTTGGGCCTTTTTTCCCCTGTTTTGTTTCTGATACATGTTTCCCTTGCCCAGTCTAGACATTACAATTTAATCTCTCAAAGTTTTTCCACCAATTGGTCTATAGGCAATACATTATTATCCACACACACACATACACGAACACACACACACACACACACACACACACACACACACACACACACACACACACACACACACACACACACACACACACACACACACACACACACACACGCGTCAGCAAAGGCACCCACAGCGTTTGACCTGGTTGCCATCTTTTATTGGACTAGCGCTGTAGCCCCTTAAGGCACGCCGTACCTCCTGTGGCACACTGTAGACATTGAAAGTTAACTACTATAGTGCTACACTACTATGACAGTGCACGGGGCCTTTAGTAATACATTACGACTTGGTCATTGCCATTCTGGGGACAGCTATTTTATAATGCTGTGTCTTAAGGGGTTAATATTCAAGTAGCCTATTGTGGACGTTCTAATGTTTTGTGAACATTAAAACAAATTCTGCCGTTAGAGAGTTGGGGTTGGTTGAAGTTAATTGATGCTGTGTGTAAGCTGCACAGCACAGGATTGAAAGCTGTTCACATGGGATAGCCCAGTGGTTCCCAACCTTTTTTGTCACAGGACCCCATTTTGACATCCCAAATTTCTGGGGACCACATACACATTTTTTTCATGACAAGAAATAATACATGACTGAGCTACAAGGTATATACTGTATATTTATGACAGTCTAAGATTGTAAATGTTTTTTCAAAGAGAATATTGAATAGTTATGTATCAGCATTCTTCTTTCGCACAATCTCAGACATTTCAGGCGACCCCCTTTGAATTCCAGGCGACCCCAAGGTTGAAAACCACGAGGATAGCCCACCACATTACTGCAATTTAAAAAATCTACCCGAATATACTCTAAAATCTGTATCAGACAGTAGAAATTTACTAAAAGTCCGCGCTGTGGCTGATTATATCTCCATAAAGGAATTCCTTACGGAGAACCAAGGCTTGACATTGGCACCAGCCAGATGGCCAAATGCTGCTTTAATTAGGCTCTGAGAAGTAACAATTTCAGTCTCACTAGCCACTGTGACAGGTAGTTTGTTCTTTGGTGTGACAAATGACACAGTAGTCGCATCAATTGTTTGTATGCAAGAATATTCTAAAGAAAAAAGAAACTGCACAGAAAGACTCAACGGCTAGTGACTCGGTAAAAAACTCTAGCCACAGTGGTCGGTTAGCAAAAAAAAGTCAACGTCAAGTCCTGGAGAACCCATTTAAATCCAAGTACACTAGTGTTGCCACACGTCCAGGTTTTTCCTGGATTGTCCTGGTTGTTATGATCTGGAGGTAAATGGAATAGCTGTCCCGTTTTTTTATATTGCACATCTTCATATTACCCCATTGAAATAAACATATAGGCCTATCATGAATGTTTCACGCTCGCGCGTCAAATTGTCCCGTTTTTTTACCATTGAACTGTGACAACCCTATATTAAAAATGTGGGTATCTTAAAATGTGAAGCCCGGGTAATGTGGATGGCTAATAGCTTTTATGTCATGTGATGTGTAGGCTAAACTCAGACATTGTTCATTTGGACTCCTATCACAACTCGTGTGCAAGTGCTACCACTGACACTGAGGAACTGAGGCATTAGCCAGAACTATTATTTCTGTGTACACACAAACAACTTGTTCAAAGAAACACACACCAACTAAAATTGTCTGAAAGGCCTCTCTCTCTTTCTCTCTCTCTCTCTCTCTCTCTCTCTCTCTCTCTCTCTCTCTCTCTCTCTCTCTATCTCTCTCTCTCTCTCTCTCAGTACCTCCCTGCTG
This sequence comes from Engraulis encrasicolus, assembly GCF_034702125.1. NCBI lineage: Eukaryota > Metazoa > Chordata > Actinopteri > Clupeiformes > Engraulidae > Engraulis > Engraulis encrasicolus. The sequence continues at coordinate 38,959,900 of NC_085859.1, read as the reverse complement.
GGGTTGTGATGTCCCGTTTCATTACTTTCTCCTGTTTTGATGTAAACAAGATCAGAAAAATCATTTGTTGACATGTACATAAATAGGACGGAACATGAAGCGTGCACGCCGGAGAGAGAGAGAGAGAGAGAGAGAGAGAGAGAGAGAGAGAGAGAGAGAGAGAGAGAGAGAGAGAGAGAGAGAGAGAGAGAGAGAGAGAGAGAGAGCACAGATCTGCACATTCGTCAGTCGGAGGTTCAAAAGGAGACTCAGGCTAGATCAGAGCTTTCTCTGCCTCTCAGATCATGTTATGGTCTGACTTGTCTGATGCTCTCAAGCTGCCATTTAGGGTGGAGAAAAAGTAATGATAATGAGGACACATGTGTTGCTGTATCCCACTGAGTCACAGTTATAGTGTCTGCACATCTTTCATGTCGACACACAAACATTGACTTGATGCATTTGCAATGTCTTTATTTTCTGACATCTTTTAACTGATTCCTTCGTAATGAATTTCTTAAATCAGAATTACAGCTTTCCTTAATTTCCCCCTGGGATCAATAAATAAATGATATTCTACTCTTCCTGCATGGTGGTGCATGCTCAAGACTTGTTTCACTCAACTATATGCACACAAATTGTCAAAATCAGTTACTGTAGGCCTACGCCTTGTGATAACAGTCTCTTCAGGTGTTACTACCATTGGCTATAGTCTGTCCATTTGTAGTCCTTCACGTTCGCCCAGACAGTCAACCCGTCAACCTCAAAGGCAACACTGACATCCACACAAAGTCTTGAATGAATGATTGATGCCTCTAACTGCTGAAGACGTGACTGGCAAAGAGCCACTATATGCATCAGCTTTCTAGTTTCTAGTGTCACCTTTAGTGGAATAATTCAACAAATGCATGCAGCACTCTCTTGTTTTTTTGTTTTTTTTTAATGCTAAAACCCCCTGGGTCATCCATCTCTCTATCTCTCTCTCTCTCTCTCTCTCTCTCTCTCTCTCTCTCTCTCTCTCTCTCTCTCTCTCTCTCTCTCTCTCAAGCCCAGCGTATAGATATCTCAGAGGGCCTTTTGGAGGAGATGGGCAGGGCTCTTTCATGTGAAGATCTGAGTGTGCGCTTGATCATCCACACCTGAGGGGGTCTGCATGGGGCTGTCTGAGCCCAGATCACACAGAGCAGAGGAGGCCTGTTTACTCGCCCTGAGAAAGGACCAGCCACAATCCTGCACCATAAATATAAAAGGGAAACGCTTTTTTAAATACAGTAACAGCACAGCAGGCCGTCTGACAAAGACAAAGCAAATGACCTGGTCATTAAAATTGATAGGGATCGTTTACAAATGCTTGCTGGACTGGATTCTTGTATTGGTGTTAACAAGCAAAACCATAATTTAATCAGATGCTGTCTGATAGTCATTAAAATTGATAGGGATAGTTTACAAATTATGAGTCTATGCTGTACTGGATTCTTGAATTGGCTTTAACAAGCAAGATCACGATTTAATCAGATACTGTCTGTGACTAGTCATACACTGACTAGATATGCTTTGGACATGCTCTGTGCTGTCATGAAACGGAATAGAGAAGAGTTACTTTGGGGTCAGCTTGTGCATTGTCATGCAATATACCAGCCAGCCACAAGAGGGAACCCTTTCGTTGTTCTTACTCAGCTCTAAAAATTAAAAACTTGAGGCCTATAGCAAAAAGGTTTTGAACAAAGTAAGACAGCGAGACATGCTGTAATTTATGGCCCTTCTTTCTCATCATGCAAATGGAGATCTGAGAATGTTTCAAATGTTAATAACTGAGAGATTTACCCAGGGAAGATGTTTTTTATGTCATTGTCTTTGTGAAGTGAAGTGTATGCCCAACTGGGAAACTCCAACTCCCATTGTGACACAACAGTCCGCAGCATACAACTGAACACTGCACACTGCACACAACGAAATTGCATTTAAGCCTCACCCATGCAAGGGGGCAGCCCCCAATGGCGCCCAAAAGGGAGCAGTGTGGCTGGACGGTACCATGCTCAGTCATGAAGGAGGATGGGGAGAGCACTGGTTAATTACTCCCCCCACCAACCTAGCGGGTCGGGATTTGAAGCGATGTTCGATGTTCCCACAAATACTGAAAAAATATTGAATTGTGAAATATTCAAATGCTGAGAGAAATGGGCATCTTCACATGAGAAAGCAAGAAAGACAGACTGCTACTCTGCCCTCTGCCCATCTTGTCTGACTCGGGCCCCCATGGGCATGCAGCTGGGGACTCGAACCAGGGTCCCCGAGAGCATGCAAGTGCAAATGGGGGGAGCTTAGCGCGCTGCGCCACAGCACCCTCCAACATAACGAAGAATGTACACGCCTACATATCCTGTAGCAAGCATGTCTTCGACTTATAACATTTTGTCCAGTCATCAAGCCCTTCTCTACAATATCAGTCCTCAGCCACTGATCAGACAGTCTGCACGGCCCCCATCTCACTCCTCATCAGCCATGACTTAACTTAGGGAGGTGGTCTTAAGGTCAGAGGGTCGAAGGTTCGAACCCCTTGAGCCCTTGAGTGACCTTGAGTAAGGTACTTAACCCGACATTACTCCAGGGACTGTAACCAATACCTTGTAAATAACTGTAAGTCGCTTTAGATAATAGCAGCTAAGCAGTGGCGAAACTTGGCAGGAGCGCACAGGTGTGCAGCACCGGTATAACATGTACAGCTGGGGTGCAGTAAGAGAATAGGGTTAATGCTGGCCACAAACCCACATTTGAACATTCTAAAGTAGAAAACAGACAACCACACCATGCTATTTAAGACAAGTATGTTATGAAGAGAATAACTTAAAGTTACCTAAAATAGTCGTGCAGTGATATACTAGATCTGTAGCACACATGTTTATTTTGTTTTTCGCTCTTTGCACTGTTAGCATTGGAAGGGCGGTTGTTAGGAAGACTTGCGCAAAATAGCAGCGGTAAGACATGAAAACTACTTTCACCCCTGCGCAGCTGCCCCAGCTGCCCCGGCAAACAAACAACAAATACCAGAAATGACTTATGTCCATTCCAGGCATGTGCCCTTATAAGAATCAGCTTCCTGGCTATGAATAGTTGGTGGTGCGTCGGAAGGGCACGGTTTCATTGAGGCACTGCTGCTTCCCTTTCTAATAATATGAGCTGTCAACGCCTTTTGTCTTCCAGTGAAATTCAACCATCTGCCTCCTCCCTCCCCTCAAAGCTTCTCACAAACAGTCGTTTCCTCATCACCAACAGTCACCCATAACCTTTCATAAGATGGCCTAAATTGTGTGTGTGTGTGTGTGTGCATGCATGAGTGCGTTCGTGTTTGGGTGTGGGTGGGTGTGTGTGTGTTGGGGGGGGGTCATACGCAGGTGTACGAATGAGTCCGTGGTGTACTGATGATTCGGATAAAATGGCCATGAGCACATATTCATTTCTGCATAAACACCAACAAAAAAATTGTTAATATCCCTAAGTTCAGCAGGCGTGTCTTGTGTGATTGTCAGAGACATGGTGTGATTGATTGAGAGCCACATTCTCTTCTCTTCTCTTCTCTTCTTTTCTCTTTTCTTCTCTCCTCTCCTCTTCTCTTCTCTTCTCTTCTCTTTTCTCTTCTCTTCTCTTCTCAGCTGTGACCCATTTCCACAGCAATGAACACAAAAGAGCTGCATGGATCCCAGCAGCGAAGAAGAACTCACCAGGATGGCGCATCATCAGAAATAGAGCAATGCAAGAGTGGAGGATAAGAGAGGAAAAGTGTGTGTGTGTGTGTGTGTGTGTGTGTGTGTGTGTGTGTGTGTGTGTGTGTGTGTGTGTGTGTGTGTGTGTGTGTGTGTGTGTGTGTGTGTGTGTGTGTGTTTTGTAGGTGTTGGAGGGGGGTAAGATATGGGCAAACGGGTTATGGAAATTAGGCATAGATTATTCCACTGCCTGCTGAGAGGATCTGTCTTCTTCACACCATCATGGAGGCGTGTGTGTGCGTGTGTGTGTGTGTGTGTGTGTGTGTGTGTGTGTGTGTGTGTGTGTGTGTGTGTGTGTGTGTGTGTGTGTGTGTGTGTGTGTGTGTGTGTGTGTGTGTGTGTGTGTGTGTGTGTGTGTGTGTGCGTTTCTGAAAGGCAGTGTTCACACACGTACGCCCTTGTATGCACACTAACTGTCTTGTATCCACTTGTGTGTGTGTGTGTGTGTGTGTGTGTGTGTGTGTGTGTGTGTGTGTGTGTGTGTGTGTGTGTGTGTGTGTGCTCTCACAAAAGTGAAGGCAAATAAAGACACAGGAGAGAGAGAGAGAGAGAGAGAGAGAGAGAGAGAGAGCGCTCTGTAGATTTGTGTAATATAAAGGCAGTGAAAAAAACAAAGTGGAATTGATCTGATGGGATGCTAAGTGATCCGTATTAGGCAGCTCTCGGAAGAGTTGGCCCGTGCTTTACACCGTTTTATTCCGACTTTATTCCACAAAGCGACATGGAAAGCAGCTGGACCAAGGATTTGTAGCTATAATATTTCATTAGCCTGGACAATCCGAGTGGCAAAATACACACAAATATTTTGAAAATATAAAAGCAGGAATGCCAAATTTTACAGTGTGAATTCAGCAACCGTAACTAGGAGCAAAACTGTGGACTCACTAAGTATTGAATTAACTCTGAACTTTGTGTATGCTATGCCTTTTCCCCAGGTCCTTAGATGTGGGAATTGTATCCTTTCCAGGGCTTGACATTGGCACCTGCCTACCGGCCAAAAATGAGGGAAACTTTGCCGTTGCTAGCAATAATTTCAGGTATTCTTGGGTATGACAAGTCTCAGTGCTATATCCTGTTTTTCCCCTTGTGTGACATATAGGCTCAATAAAGATCATCAGATTCTCTGTGTCTTACACTTAACACACAATGTTCATAGCACTGATCATCTTGTTTTATCACTTCATTTTCTCGGTTTAGATGTCATTAAGAAAATAGCCTACTTCTAAGAAAATACTGACAACAAAACTGGCTAGAAAGGCAGCATGGCTAGTGACTCTGGACAACCACTAGGCACTGTGCAGCTGGTGAGAAAAGAGGTCTGACAGGCGGACAAAGTCTGCACTCCGCCGCCCTGTGGACACAGGAGGAAATTACAATTAGAGAATGCGTTTCAGACTGACAGACAGACCGACGGACGGACAGACATACCCTCTAGAGATGCTAGGGCGCATCTAAAATGTTAATTTCCAGCCCTGGTTCTTTCATCATTAATGTGCTACTCACAAGCCTTTCTTTCAGAGGCAGGCAAGTGGCCGTTTAAAATGGCTAGGTGGCTGGTTGCAGGGCTGGACCAGGGGAGCAATAGGACCCGGGCGCTTTTGTCAGGGGCCCCTCATAATTAAAAATGACTCATCGGTGGGCCCTGCACCCTGTGGGCCCCTATTTTCATAAATGTAGAAAAATGCATTTCTGAAAATAGGGGCCCAGGAGGGTGCAGGGCCCACCGGGAAATGCCAGCTATGCAGATGGCCAGTCCAGCCCTGGCTAGTTCGTTGGCTGGCTGGTTGGCTGGCTGACTGTCGTTTTAACCCAGGGACGACAGTCAAACATGAGGCAGTCATAGGGTCAGAGGGGTGGCAGAAAAGGAGCTCCCCGTTTTTCCGCAGTCCTGTACATCGGGTTCAATTCAATTATAACTTATTTCAGATGAAGGCACAGCTTTGATGTCGCTGAAGCAAAAGGGATCAATGGCAGAGATCAGACACCCCAACACACGCACGCGCATGCGCATACACACACACACACACACACCGACACACACACACACACACATGCAAAGCGTGCGCACACACACACACATGCACACACACACACAAACTCACACACATACACAAATGCAAGTCATACGCACACACACACACACGCACGAGCATGCATACACGCACATGCACACACACACACACACACACACACACACACACACACACACACACACACACACACACACACACACACACACACACACACACACTGCATGTACACACACATCGCATGTACTTTGTACACACACACACACACACACACACACACACACACACTGCATGTACACACACAGACACACAGACACACAGACACACACACACACACACACACACACACACACACACACACACACACACACACACACACACACACACACACACACACACACACACACACACACACACAAACACACATTTCCCCCCAACAGACAGGGCCTCCAATCCTTTAACTGGCCTTCTTCTCCCTTCTTCTCCCTCTGACTTGGCGCCTTTTAACATGCAAGCGCTTGCCGGGGAGGGGCCTGTGACATGGCCTTTGAGGGACAAGGCAAATGCGATTGTGTTCGCCCTAATGACCGAGGAAACAGAGACTCAAAGCACAGAACAGCCCGGCA